>NW_028023131.1:0-649 GCF_054177405.1 Leptonychotes weddellii
CCATGCTCACCGGGCATGACATCTGTGAGGAATGCCCCAGTGAATCCCTTGAGTTCCAGATATACTTCTCCCTCTCTCTCTCTCTAACTCCAGAGCCTCTCGGTAATTAGGGTTAATTATGGCTTCACATGGAGTTACTCTTTTGTTTACTAGTCTCTTTGACACAAGGACTCCAAAATGACCTGAGGGTAGTCGTAGTTTCAAGGTCAGTGAGCAAATGGTAAAATTCTTTGTAAAATTTTAATGTTAATAAATATACTTCATAAGAGATCTTTCTTGCTTTCTGACTGTTCCTTTTTCATAGCTTCCTGTACTCCTTTCATGACTGCTGTATCTTCTTTTCTCCCTCTGAAGACAGATTTTGGGGACAATTTTTTGTATTTAGCTTTATTTTCATTTCCTTCAGGTTCCATTTTAATCTGCTTGTGTGCTTTGTTGTCCCTCTTTCATTTTAATTAATAGTTAGTAGTTTGGAGATCCTTAAAATCCCATGCATATTTAAAAGTGATTTTAAAGAGCTGAATGAAATCCTGTGGTTGGGGGATTCTGAGTTGGGGGATCAAGCTGTGATGACTCCTCTCAAATGTTAGTATGTTGACTTCTTGTCTCTGAGGCTATTCTGTGTCTCAAGAGAAGAGTCCTCTAATCT
>NW_028023132.1:0-649 GCF_054177405.1 Leptonychotes weddellii
TCTCCTCTCATCCTCTCGTGGATCCTTCAGCAGAAAGAGGAGAGGAATCCAGAATTATGACTAAAGTTACTGTGTATAATGGTCTTCCTAAACCATCACTTTTGACCCCTGTGGTTGTTGTGTCTCTACTTAGGTGTGCTAAATCCAATAAATTGCAGGGGAAATCCCTGTTTGTCAGTGTACCTAATTTCCATGTGCTAGAAACTTTGTTAGGCTTTGTGGAAAAATTATAAATATGTGAAAAACAGTTTATCCATTTAGTTATATATGATGTAGTCTCTGCTGTGTAGCACCTTACAACTTAATAGAGATGACAGTATTGCACGCTAATTGTATTACACATGGAAATGAAAGGACAGTGTTTTGGAGTCTTTGAAAAAAGCTCTCCAGTGGAAGGAGTGGTTAGTACAAGAGCACCATGAACAATCAGAAATTGTTCCACTGAACAGACTGAGAATGAACCACAGCCAGGAGGTAACTAGTGTCTGAACTGGTATGGAATATTGTAAATTTTAAGACTACTGGGCTTAGGTTGTAGCAAAAGCAGAATTAGGTGTTTACTCTCCAGGTATCCAGTTTTGAAAGTAGACATTCACTACTTCGTTCAATAGGTTTCATCTTTATTCCAAACCCTTAAATTTATGGAATT
>NW_028023133.1:0-649 GCF_054177405.1 Leptonychotes weddellii
CTTGTAATTTACTTACATACATAAACTGTAATATATAACATACATATGCAAATTAACAAATTTCTAAAAAGACATAATGATTTTGGTGTACTTAAACAGGTAAAATCATTCCAAATTGCTAAAAGCAACTGAAAAATTAAATTATTATTAACATCTGTTTTTAGTGTACTGAACTTTAATGTTGCCTCATATGACAAAATCATGTTTAACTTCATCTGCTACTACATACTCTTGAAGGCATTGTCAAAATATGTTTTCTGTTTAGCACTAGATAATTACTGATGTGTTGAATAAGTGTTGTACAACTAAATCATAAAACCTAATCTCTTTGTATTTTATTACAAAGCCTGCATCACGTCAAGGCTCAGACAAGCAATATCCACAAGACATCGGATGGCAGCTCACAAGTAAGCACAGATCATCTCTCCAGGTCAGACTTTGAGATGTAGGAAATGATGGAGAGAAAAGTCCTCCAATCCTAAATTATTCCTCTTATTCCTAGGTTTGTCGTCCTCATCTTGCACACCGTTTGGGTATCTTCCAAGAATTCTATGTCATTGTTTCTTGTGTCATACCGAAGACAACCCAGTTAGAGACAATAAATACTAAGGTTTTGTTAGACCGCTTCAAGACTGTGCCAGTGTCCCCA
>NW_028023134.1:0-649 GCF_054177405.1 Leptonychotes weddellii
TGTATTATCTAAACTTCAAACATACTTTGGTTTCTCTCTCTCTCTTTTTTTTTTCCTCAGGGTTGGGGAAAACCATCTGAAGAGGAAGATTCTGATACACAGAACTTGCCTCATCTCACTCTTCCTAACTCACCAAAATTGGATGATAACAAACAGAAGTTTCAGGAGCATCTGGGTGGCTCAGTTGGGTAAGCGTCCGGCTCTTGGTTTCAGCTCAGGTCATGATCTCCCAGTTGTGAGTCGAGCCCCATGTTGGGCTCTGTGCTCAGTGTGGAGTCTGCTTCAGATTCTCTCTCCCTCTCCCTCTCACCCATGCTTTCTCTCTCAAAATAAATAAATAAATCTTAAAAAAAAAAAACCCAGAATGTCCAAAAATATCCTCTACAGAGACTTGAAGCTTCTGAAACACAGTGCAGATGTTAAAAATGTTTAAGAAGACTAGGTATTACTGCTATTCAACATAGTATTATAAGCCCTAGCCACAGCAATCAGACAACAAAAAGAAATAAAAGGCATCCAAATCAGCAAAGAAGAAGTCAAACTCTCACTCTTTGCAGATGATATGATACTTTATGTGGAAACCCAAAAGACTCCACCCCAAAACTGCTAGAACTCATACAGGAATTCAGTAAAGTGGCAGGATAGAAAA
>NW_028023135.1:0-649 GCF_054177405.1 Leptonychotes weddellii
TTTTTTTAATTTGAGGATTGTTATATAAATCTGTTGAGGAAACTACAATGTATTATGCAGTTTAACATATTCTGCTTCCTTTTAACAATTCTGCTTCCTTTTCTTGTCCAGAACAATTACATTATTACATTACAGTTTTTTCCCTTCTTGCTTTGGCTGTGAAGAAGCTCAGTAGGTATTCTTAGTCTAGGTTTCTTTTTTTTTTTTTTTTTAAAGATTTTTTATTTATTTATTCGACAGAGAGAGAGATAGCGAGAGCAGGAACACAAGCAGGGGGAGTGGGAGAGGGAGAAGCAGGCTTCCCGCCGAGCAGGGAGCCCGATGTGGGACTCGATCCCAGGACCCTGGGATCATGACCTGAGCCGAAGGCAGACGCTTAATGACTGAGCCACCCAGGCGCCCCAGTCTAGGTTTCTTCATGTAACTATTTTCTGTTTCATGTCTTCATCCATCTTTGCCTTTTTGTTCTTTTACTCAGGTGGTAAGCATACATTTGTTTTATTCTACCAGTATCTTTTCTTTGTGGAAATGTTTTCTTCCCACTACAAATGGTTTGTTTGAACCATTCAACTATATGTAGTATTCTGTTCCCATTTGTCACAGGGGTGGGCATGTGACTCAGATTGAGCTGATTTGTCCTGCACCCTTG
>NW_028023136.1:0-649 GCF_054177405.1 Leptonychotes weddellii
CAGGAAACCAACCCTACTAGAAATATTGAAAGGGCTCCTCTAAGCAAAAAGAGAGCCTAAAAGTAACATAGACCAGAAAAGAACACAGACAATACACAGTAACAATCAACTTACAGTCAATACAATGGCACTAAATTCCTATCTTTCAATAGTTACCTTGAATGTAAATGGGCTAAATGCCCCAATCAAAAGACACAGGGTATCAGATTGGATAAAAAAAACAAGACCCATCGATATACTGTCTGCAAGGGACTCATTTTAGACCCAAAGACACCTCCAGATTGAAAGTGAGGGGGTGGAAAGCCATTACAACGCTAACGGACACCAAAAGAAAGCTGGCGTGGCAATCCTTATATCAGACAAATTAGATTTTAAACCAAAGACTATAATAAGATGAGGAAGGACACTACATCATACTTAAAGGGTCTATCCAACAAGAAGATCTAACAATTGTAAATATCTACCATGGCCAGATGGCTTCCCAGGGGAATATTTAAAAAATTAATACCTATTCTTCTGAAATGTTTCCAAAAATAGAAATGAAAGGAAAACTTCCAAACTCATTTTATGAGGCCAGCATTACCATATCCCAAAATCAAAGACCCCATCAAAAAGGAGAATTACAGACCAATATTCTTGATGAACATGG
>NW_028023137.1:0-649 GCF_054177405.1 Leptonychotes weddellii
GTGCCAATAGACTTGTTCCAGGCAGGGTTTGCGACACACCTTCACTTGTAAACAATGGGATATCTGTGAAGTGCCAGAGAAGGAGGCGTGCCTGTATTCACAGCTTTATAGGATTATTTCGGAGCCAGAGAGGAGTTCAGTGTCTGAGAGCTAGCACTCCCTAAAAGCAAGGTGGGGAGAAGTGCCTTTCTCAAGGCCATGTGGCTGAGGAGCAGTCTGTGAGGAAGTGGACTCAGGCTCTGCCCTTACGGTAACAGCACCTTCCATTTCCAGAGGTCAGGCAGGGCACGCCGCATAGGAAACTCTCACTAGATGGGGAAAGCTGTGTCATGGTTGTGATCTTTCTACCATCCACAACAGCGGCTGCATTTATTAAAACAAAAACAACCACAACAAAACAAAAGTTTTGACCCTAGAAAGCAGAGGAAGAATAAGCCGAGAGATTTTCTTGGGAAGAACTTCCTGTTGTGTCCAGCTGAGCCTTTGAACGTTAGCCTTAAAGGGATGTTTTTTTAAATTATTATTATGTTATGTTAATCACCATACATTGCATCATTAGTTTTTTAAAAATTTTTTATTGTTATGTTAGTCACCATACATTACATCATTAGTTTTAGATGTAGTGTTCCATGATTCATTGTTTGTGCAT
>NW_028023138.1:0-649 GCF_054177405.1 Leptonychotes weddellii
GTGCTTATTTGCTACTGTGCCTGGGTCAGCACTTCCAGGATCGGAGCGTTTCTAAGGCTCTGGGAGTGTTGCCAAATACACCGAAGTAGCTCCCTGACCCTTCCCTGCTTTGGGCCACGTTCCAGGAAATAACCTCAGCGGCGACAGATGTTGACCCGCAGTGTCCGACCGGGGACCTCCCCTGTCCGAGTCTGTGAGCAGGCCATGAGCACACAGTCCGGCCGTGGGGGTCTCACACTGATAACTCCGCCGAGGTCGGCTGTCCCCACACCTACAGCTGCCTGGCGCGATGTGACCACCGAGGCCACCTTCTAGTGGTGGGCAGGGTGGGCATCTCCGTAGATGCCAGTGTTGGGATGTCTGTGGACTCTCAGGCACGTGCACGGGTTCTGGAACTCCCTCGTCCGTGACTAAGGATCCCATGCCTGTGTGAGGAGAGCAAGTCAATGAGATCAGAGCTTCAACAGGGGGAACCTCTCTGCCTTCAATTTTGGCTGCTCCACTTCTCGGGCCAGGAGCCGGGGCCGTTTACCTCCACACCGTGTGCGTTGGAGGAAAGGGAATTTAACAACCTCCAGGGATGGCTGTGGTGAGGGAGAAGGTCAAGTGTGCCTAGGTGATGACATTTATTTTAGAGACTTGACACTCA
>NW_028023139.1:0-649 GCF_054177405.1 Leptonychotes weddellii
GGTACCAAAACAACAGGTGGGCCCTGCACTTTGAAATCACAGTTGTTGGGATCTGCTGACTGAGCAGGTAAGAGCAAGGCCCGGAAGCTTCGGCAGCCAGTGGCCACAGAGAAATCTGCAGCTGAGGCCGTCTCTTGGCCCCTTGGGGCAGGGCAGAAAGCTTCTTCTAAGCTACGGCTTCCTCTAGGCTCTGAACTTCCGAGGGGCAACCAGCCAACGCTTCCCTGGCCTAGAGGAATTAGCTGTGTTTGGCTTCCTAGCGCAGATGAAACAGCTGAGTCCAACTCCTGTGGGTTGGGGACTGGCTGGAACTATATGCAAAGGTCCTGGTGAGGCCAGAAGCTTCTGCATGTCTTACAAGCTCCCAGGTGATGCAAATGCTGCTGGTCCGTGGGCCACACTTGGAAAGCAAGGCTCTAGTTCTTTATGGCTCCTACTCTGTTGCCATTCTCTTTTTTTTTTTTAAAGATTTTTATTTTTATTTATTTGAGACAGAGAGAATGAGAGACAGAGAGCATGAGAGGGAGGAGGGTCAGAGGGAGAAGCAGACTCCCTGCCGAGCAGGGAGCCCGATGCGGGACTCGATCCCGGGACTCCAGGATCATGACCTGAGCCGAAGGCAGTCGCTTAACCAACTGAGCCACCCAGG
>NW_028023140.1:0-649 GCF_054177405.1 Leptonychotes weddellii
GTGGGGGGATGGGCTAGCCTGGTGATGGGTATTAAAGAGGGCACATATTGAATGGAGCAGTGGGTGTTATACGCAAACAATGAATCATGGAACACTACATCAAAAACTAATGATGTATGGTGATTAACATAACATAATAAAATAAAAAAAAGATAATATAGGCAAGATTCTTAGTCTCTGACACACAGAAATGCTAAATAAATGTAGTCATTATTATAGCTGTATCTTCCCAAATATACCTTATATTTGATATTCTTCCTGTGCTGTATTTTTTTCCTCTACTGTATTTTTGAATCTCTGGTATTTAATATAGCAATTTATGAATATGTAATTAATGATTGTTATGTCATGTGCCAGGAAGTTTTCATATCAAAGTCTGGATTTTTTATTGACTGAAGTTCTAAAATAACCAAATAAATTTTCTACTCTACAATTTTCTTTCACCTTTAAGGATAAAAGGAATATTCTACCAAGACTGCTCATTTGATTTGGGGCTTATAAAACTTGAATTTTCTTTCCTATAATCCCTTGGAATGTTGAATTCATGCATTAAAAGGAATATTAGCCGTGAAATCCCAGTTGACAACTGGGTAGACTGCTTGCATCCTCATAGGATTTGAATTTCTTACCTTTTTTTCCTTAGGGAGTA
>NW_028023141.1:0-10885 GCF_054177405.1 Leptonychotes weddellii
AGACTTTTAAAAGTTCCGATTTTGTGCTCCGCGGCTCTATCACTTGCCAGAAGCGGCCGACAGAGGCCCCTCCCCCGCCGTCTATCCTCCCGAATATCGCCTCGGATTCACTTCTCTGCACGTCCTACCTTCCAGAAAGTGGTCGCTTTTCTGTTCAGAGAGTTGTTGCTATTCTTTTCTTCGATCTCCTATTGGGTTTGTAGGTGTTCAGAATGGTTTGATCCCTATCCAGCTGAATTCCTGAGAGGAGACGAAATCCAGGTCTCCTACTCCTCCGCCATCTTGCTCCGCCCCCCTCTGGAGAATCATTTTTAAGTTAAAAAATAATGTTTGGGGGCGCCTGGGTGGCTCAGTTGGTTAGGTGTCTGCCTTCAGCTCAGGTCATGATCTCAGAGTCCTGGGACTGAGCCCCATGTTGGGCTCTCTGCTCAGCGGGGAGTCTGCTTCTTCCTCTCCCTCTTGTGTTCTCTCTTTCTCTCTCTGTTAAATAAATAAATAAATAAATAAATAAATAAATAAATAAATAAATAAATAAAATCTTTTTAAAAATGTTTGGATTTTGACTGGAAATGTGTAATTTATAAATTAATTTTGAGAGAATCTATATATATAGTATCATGAGATTTATTGTCCAGAAACAAAGTCCCCCAATTATCTAGGTGCTTTTAGAGTTTTATAGTCTCATTTATATAAATGCTTTGATTCTTGTAAGGATTTGTTCCTCCTAATTATGTAATTTATATTTTGGATGGCTATTTTCAATGTTAAGGAAACTATTAATTTGGGCCATTTTACTTTATTCTCTTCTTTACTCCGAAGGATTTTTCATTGGTATTCTTGGATTTTTCCAAGTAGTCAATTTTTTAATCCATAAATTAATGATAATTTTGTCTCTTCCAATATTTGACCTCCCTTTTTTATGTCTAATTGCTTTTTATCATTTCCAGAATGATGTTGAACAATAATGGTTAGCATTCTTGCAAATGTTTTGCTTTAATAAGAATGATAACAACTAATGTTCTTTAAAGGTATGATACGCAACCCACTATTCTAAGCAATTTAGGTATTACCCAATTGAATCTAACCAACAGCCTTTCAAAGTAAATACTAGTATTATCCCCATTTTACAAGGAGAGAAACTGAGACACAGAGACACTGAATAACTTGCCCAAGGTCATACTGCAAGTAACTGGCAGAACCAAGATTTGAAGCCAGGCATTCTGACGAACAGAGTGGTGATGACCTACAGTGTGCTACCACAAAGCAATTAATAGACCCTCACGTGTCATGGGGTGGGATAGGGTTTCTGTTGTGTTTGCAGTATCTCTTGTCTCATACTGTCAACACCAGGCTACAGAAGACAGTCATTAGGCTCCCCAGTGCCAGTAGGGATGGTGAGATTCCAGAAGGGCAGAGGCCAAAAAGTAGCACTTAACCAACCAGAGGCAAGGGTGGGCCATCATTATCACAATGGACAGCAAGGTCACAATGACGGCTGAGGCTGCCATGGTGTTCCTGAGGACAAGATAGGTGGTCAGCAAACAAATATACTGCTTGATCTGCACTATCACAAGAGATTAAAAGTAGATGAGCAGAAAGCTGAAGTCAGCTATGCCAATGCAAAGTTATTATCACTCACCCAGTTTCCAGACCTGAGCTAATTCTCAGATCTAGAATTGATCAATTGAAGAAGTGGCTGGGGCCCTTGTAGTGAACTCTGCAACACCACAGCAAGTGTCCATAGTAGCGACCGGTCCTTCCCAAAGCATTAGAGCCATTCACCTCAACAACTGCACACCAGAGAAAGGAGAATATCCATAAGACTTTTCAAGGGCTACTGGATGTAGGATATGAACTGACACTAACACTTAGAGGCCCAAAATACTCTCAGGGTCCTCATGTTACAGAGAGGGCATTGGAGGCCAAGTGATGAGTAGAGTCTGGGCCCAAGTCTGTCTCATTGTAGATCCATTGTGTTTGTAGACCCTCTCTGGGGCCATTTCCCTAGTTCTTGAGTGCATAATCAGTATGAGGATGCATTGGTAGAATCTCATATTGGCTGTCTGACCTGTGGAGTAAGAGCCCTGTGCTAGTTATTAAGTTATTGTCTCTCAACTTCAACCCCACCCTCCTTCAATGTTCTGCTTTGTGATGCTGGGGCTGGGACTCTGCAAACCACATTTATCTTTTCAAAAATGCCCTATATATGACTCTGCTAATATGAGATACTAGTGGGATATTCCCATCAGCATCACCTTAGTCTCATTCCTCACCCTGGCCTTGGCAGTTTGCTACATTCCCAGCAGTTGAATCTAGTCTGCAGTTTGTCTCATACCTGCAGGACCAGCCTCACAGTGGCCCTCAAATACACCAGCACCAGCTGGACAGGACCTCCTCAAAGTTCCGGACCACAGCCTCTTGGACCCCTCCATCAAGCTCAGAGCCATTGGGACAACATAAGTAGTAGCCCCTTCCAGAGACCTGAGTTTCGACTTCTACTCCAAGCTTTCAAGTGGAAACAGTTCCAACTTCTTCCCCTGTCCCCCCAGCAATCAGAATGGTAGCTGCTACCTACCATTTCTGAGGGACCTCCGTGTTCTCTCTTTGCTTTCCAGTTTTTCAACAACTACCCGACAATTCTTTACATTAAATTCTCTCTGTTAAAATAACATGTGTGGTATCCATCTCCTGACTGGACCCTGATGGATACATTGTAGGAAAACCAGGTGAAAACCTTGATATTGCCCCTGCCTGCCACTGACAAAAGACAATCAGAAGCACGGCTCTTGGATAGGTAAAATGGCAGGGATTAAGGCTGCTCTCAAAGACTTAAAGGAGGCTGGGATCATGGTCCCCATCACATTTCCATTTAGTTCACTAGTCCGTCTCCTAGAAAAGTCAATTGAATCATTCGGCTGATGGAGGACTACCATACCCTCAGACCAAGTACTAACACTAACCACAGCCACTGTTCAGATGCAGTATCTTGATTTACTACAACAGATCAACATGGCCTCTGGCACTTGGTATGAGGCTATTGAATTGGAAAATGTGTCCTTTTCAACCCTCACTAGAAAGGAGGGAAAAAAGGCAGTTTTCTGTCACTTGGAACAAAGAGAAATATACATTCACTGCCATGTCCTCTGGGCTATGTTAACCTCTCTGCTCTATGTCACAATAGAGTTTAACAGGATCTTGATCATCTGGATAGTCTGTGAAAGGTCTTATGGATTCATTATACTAATGCTATCATTTATTCATGCTTGGGGAGCAGGAAGTGGTGAGTACTCTGGATGCAAGGATCAGACACATGTGGATCAGAGGGTGGGAGATAAACCTCACAACCAACCAAGGCTTTGTCCTGATCAGTAGTTTTCAGTGATCTGGGATGTGCCATGTCCCTCCAAGGAAAGAACAAATGAGTGTACTCTGTACTTCCTATCACTAAGAGAGTGACACAATGCTTAGCAGAATTTTTCAAATTTTGAAGACTAGGCTTATCACACTTGAATACTGTTCCAACCCATTAGTGAGTCAGAAGGCTGTCGGTTTTGAGTTGGTGTTATGAGCTATACTATGTCCCCCAACTTTGAACCCCTAACCTTCAGTACTTGAGAACATGGCTATATTTGAAGATAGGGCCTTCAAAGAGGTGATTAAGTTAAAATGAGAATCACTATGGTGGGCCCTAATGCAATCTCACAGATGCGTTTATTTGAAGAGGAAATATGGATGTACAGAGAGACACCAGGGGCTCACACACACACGCAGAAGAAAGGCCATGTGAGGGGGTGCCTGGGTGGCTCAGATGGTTAAGCGTCTGCCTTTGGCTCAGGTCATGATCCCAGGGTCCTGGGATCGAGCCCCACATTGCGTTGGGCTCCCTGCTCAACAGGGAGCCTGCTTCTCCCTCTCTCTGTCTCTCTCTCTCTCTCTCTCTCTCTCAGCCTGCTGCTCTGCCTACTTGTGCTAGGTCTCTGTCAAATAAATAAATAAATAAATAAATAAATAAATAAATAAATAAATAAATAAATAAAATCTTTAAAAAAAAAAAAAGAAAGAAAGGCCATGTGAGGATACAGGGAGAAGGTGGCCACCTGCAAACCAAGGAGAGGGGCCTCAGAAGAAATCAAACCTACTGACACCTTGATCTTAGACTTCTAGGCTCCAGAACTGTTAGACAATAAATTTCTGTCATTCAACCTCGTCTGTGGTGATGGGTGACAGCAGCCCTAGCAAACAAATACAGTGAGCCTGGAGCAAGGGAGAGCTCCGGAGCAGGTCCACATGTGGTATAAACAACCCTAGTGCTTAGGTTTTGGGAGCAGAGGATCCCATGGTGCTAGACTCTGTAGACTCCTTAACGAGACTTAATAGGAGAATCGCAGTGCAGACCTCTGAAGGTCTGTAGCAAGCCCATGCCATCTGCAGCAGAGAGCCCTTCATTACAAAGAAAGCAGCTCCTGAATGCTTCTGAGCCCACGCAGGGACTGAGCAGCTGGGCATGGAACACTGATGACCACACAACCAGCACCACCTTTGATGGTTTGGGTATCATCAGACTTACCCAGTCATAAGGGTTGCAAGATGAAATGTATCATAACCTGGGACTTGGACCTCTCAGAGGTCAAGGTCTAGGTTACTCCACCAGATAAGCCACCTAAACCTGCAGAAGTGTTGGTTGAGGAGGAGGGGCTTCTACACAGGGTGGAACAGAAGGAAAATGATAGATGAGCATCTTGGCACAAACTGTAACAGCAGACAGTGAGACTCACCATTCTTCCTGGTGTAGGTTCTTTTTCTTTGTGACCTTGCAGAATCAGTGATAAGGTAAAGTAGCCTAACATGGGGCACAGGAAATGTGTGTGGTACAAAGTCTGGACTGTAGTAGATGCTGTTGGTGGCCTGCCCAGAACCCCCTCACCCTTAATGCTTCAGAGCACATCACCTTCTCCCTGTCAGCACCTAGATTTATTTGTCTGGGTTTTTTTCTGGCACACAGAGCAACTCTACTCCTTTGTATAACACTCAGATGTGCCAGGGAAATGACACCACGTCCCCAGGAGCCACCTTTAATAAAGGATGGGAGATGGTGTATAAATACCCCTGCTCCCTCGTCTCTTAGGTGGGATGACTCTGAAGTCCATGTTTCAGACCGGCACACAGAGTTCCCAAGAAGGATTACACTCCAGTCCCCTGCAGTGCTATCTTGCTTGATAAAAACTTTTATTTACTATGCTCTCTTCCCTGGGTTACTTAATCCTCTAACACCCCTTCCCATGGTCATTTTCAAAGTAAATGATTTGCTATACTGTCTCAATGTATGCTTCTGTGGGAACCCAAGCTAAAACAAGACACTGCACTTATCAAAATATAGACAATTTCTTTCTCCATGTTGTCCAAGATTGCCCTCTCTTCTGTGTGCAGAAAAATGAGGTAGTGATAGAAAAAGAACTTAGGCCACTTAATGTTCAACCCTGCAAGGTTAGGCAACTTCTCTATTTTTCTGGGGGATACAAACCCTGGGTGTCTGTCTAGAGGCAGTAGAGAGTGGAGAATGCATTGGCTCCCTACATTTTTCAGTTGTCACTCTTGCATGATCTTAAACCTGCATGTGCCACAGTCATTCCTTCAATCTATTCCACTTGCCTTTTATACAATGGAAAGGGATTCCTCCAAGACTCGCATTTGCCACCAGTGTTCCTTCTGTCATCATTGTAAATTTCCACATTTTCCCTGTCTTCATTTTCTGTGCCGTCATACACATTTTAATGAACATTGAATGAGACTGCAAGGAGAGGGTGGTGCTGCTGGCCATATGATATTCTGATCTGAACATCTGCAGTATTCCCTCTCAAGAAGCAGTGAACTGATAAAAGGGAAGATGGACTTCTAAAGGTTCATGGAGGTCATTTTCCTGGAATGGGCCATCTTTCCATGCAGAGCCACAGTAGAAATACACTGTCACCAGTAATAAGCAGCATTCAGAACAGTACTGGAAATTCAAGTCCTCATTAGTGTGGTTCTTCAAATGATTTTGAAGAAAATTATTCATGAGGTACGTGAGAGAAAGACAGAGAGAGAGAGAGAGAAGGAAAGAGAGGGAGAGAGCTGGGTCTACATTTCAAAGAGGCCTTAAGTTATAATTATTTCTCCAGGGACCTAAACTGGTCATTCAGTGATGCTTGGAATGTTTGAGAATTAGAAAACTATTTCATTTGAAGTCAACATTCCCAACTATTTCATTTCTACAAGTGACATTTTAATGGCCAAACCATCACAGTGCTGTAGTAAATTCTGGAAGTGGTTACTTTCCTTTGGGGCTGGGTCATGCTTTGAATGATTTTTCACTGTTTAAGTTTCATTATCATCTAGGTGACACTTCTTATAATAATAACCTTGCTTTGTTCGCCATCTTGTCATATTTATCTTTCTTGGCCAGATGCCATTCACACTATGACCCTCTCCTAGTAGCTAGTTGGCCCTGACCTTTGTGGCTACTAAACCCAAGGGAGTTAATAAGCAAGCCACACCAACCCTAATTAGCTATTTCCAACAGCTGTAGGAGAGAAGCAGTTCTCAGGGATCTTTCCATCATAAAAATTGAGAGAAAGTTAACTTGAGCTGGAAAAGAAAAACCAAAAGGAAAGCACCCTGGAAAACCCAAGAAGCTTCTCAGCCAGACTAAAATCTTATTTTAGCACTTTCAAAGCCTTCCAGTGTGACTCTGAACACTTATCTGGAGATGATGATATTGGTTTAAAGATTCAAACACAGGGGCGCCTGGGTGGCTCAGTTGGTTAAGCAACTGCCTTCAGCTCAGGTCATAATCACAGCGTCCTGGGATAGAGTGTCCCAAGGGGCTCCTTGCTCAGCAGGGAGCCTGCTTCTCCCTCTCCCTCTGCCTGCTACTCCGCCTGCTTGTGCTCTCTCTCTCTCTCTGTCAAATAAATAAATAAATAATCTTTAAAAAAAAAAAATAAGGATTCAAACACATATTCAGTGTGATGCATCCAAAAGGTGCTAGGAGCTGAAGAATCATGAGACCATTTAAATGAGCTGGGCTAGCAAACAAAGACACACTGCACATTTCAATATAAAACATTTGGGTCACCTAGACATCTAATCTTCCTGAATCCTCCATTTAATATTGTCTGGGAATATGATTTGAAAGCAAGTCATAATTACATCTTTTTATTTAGCAATGAAAATCCCATAGAACAGTGCTTATTTAATTTTAATGTGCACTAAGATTACCTAGAGAGGTCATCTCAACCCTCAGATGGTCTGGGACGGGACCTAAGAATCTATATTTTAAACAAATATGGACCAAGTTTATCTCAAATTCTGCTTTTAAAAGTTCCAATGAGGAGCACTTGAGTGGCTCAGTTGGTTTTGCATCCTACTCTTGATTTCTGCTCAGGTCATGATCTCAGGATTGTGAGATGGAGCCCTGCGTTGGGCTCCACACTCAGCGTAGAGTCTGCTTGGGATTCTCTCTCTTCCTCTCCCTCTGCCCCTCCTCTTGCTCACTCACATGCGTGCTCACTCTCGCTCTCTCTTTCTCTCTCTCCCTCTAAAGAAAAAAAAGTTGGAGCACCTGGGTGGCTCAGTCAGTTAAGTATATGACTCCAGCCCAGGTCATGATCTTGGGGTCCTGACATTAAGCCCCACGTTGGGCTCCCCACACTCACCAGCGAGTCTGTTTCTCCCTCTCCCGCTGCCCCTCCCCCAACCCGAGTGCTCGCTCTCTCATTCTCTTTCAAATAAATAAATAAAATCCTTAAAAAATAATTCCAATGAATAAATGTCAAAACAGAATTGTGGTAAAACCCAAAACTTTGCCATGATTTAATAACATCACCAATGGGGAACAGATATACAAAAAGAGCATCTGAGATGTCAGAATAAAACAGATTAATCTAGTTTATAAGCCCTATAGCTACTGGAGTTTTTATCACATTTTTCAACTGCTCTTTTTTTAAGTTTTTATTTAAATTCCAGTTACTTAACATACAGTGTAATATTAGTTTCAGGTGTACAACATAGTGATTCAATACTTCCATATAACACCTGGTGCTCATCACAACAAGTACCCTCCTTAATCCCCATCACCTATTTCACCCATCCCTCCATCCACCTCCCTTCTGGTAACCATCAGTTTGTTCTCTGTAGTTAAGAATTTGTTTCTTGTTTTGCTTCTTTTCCCCCCCTTTGCTTGTTTGTTTTGTTTATAACATTCCACAATCATAGGGTATTTATCTTTCTCTGACTTATTTCATTTAGCATAATACTCTCTAGTTCTATCCATGTCTTGGCAAATGGCAAGGTTTCATTCTTTTTGATGGCTGAGTAATATTCCATTGTGTGTGTGTGTGTGTGTGTGTGTGTGTGTGTGTGTGTACACGCCACGTCTTCTTTATTCATTCATCAATCGGTGGACACTTGGGCTGTTTCCATAATTTAGCTGTTATAGATAATATTGCAATAAACATCAGGGCATATGTATCCCTTTGAATTAGTATTTTTTCAACTGGCCCTTTTATATCCATACTGCTTTTGATGTAAAAAATTGTCTCCAGAACTAAGACGACAAACTTATCCATTGAGTACCAACTTGCATAAAGCTGTTCAGGTTATTACAGGGAAGTGAGAAGTAGAGGAAGACATGCCCCTGTCCTCAAGGAAACAGGAGAGATTACCGCACCACATCTCCATGAAACCGTGAAAGAGCAGTGAGATTCTAAATCGGTCCCTGACATTACAAAGAGATCCATGCAGATAACGATGCCTGCAGAGGGTTTCATGGGGGGGAGGCAGGAGCTACACTGGAACCTGACTTGGGATTAGAATTGGACAGGATTAAGGAAAACAAAGAAGAGCAATTAGCCAATATCTGGAATGAATATGCACATCAGAAGTCTAAGCCAGATGCATCCGATTCCACCCACTGACCAGCTCTATACAGAGACTTCAGGTTGCAAGTAGCTTTAGAAGTGAAGAACTCAAAAAAAAAAAAAAAAGAGGAAGTGAAGAACTCAGAAGAGATGGAAGTACTAACATCACAACCTTCAGAGTGAGAAAAAGACAAGTAAATAGCTGGGATGAGGACTGAACCGGGCTAGCTCTTAAACCAATGCCTGGATCTGCTGCACCCCACAGATTGTACATTTTATCGCTCTGTGGCTTGGTCTCCTTTCTCCCTGTGCCTCCAAGATGGGGCCAACACCACTTCCTTCCTAAAGATCTCCTTCAGTTCCGAATAAAGGAGAGAGGTACCTGCAAAGGACCAAGGAGTAAACCATAAAAAGGACGTTTGAGAATTTACCAAAACAGGAGTAAAGGGTAAGGGTAACCAGTAACTAGAGGGAAGAGTTCCCTTAAGTACTGCAGCTGCTGGAGCTGACAGAGCCTGAGGCAGCCTAAGGGCTGGGATCAGAAGAGAAAGTCAAGCGCCCCACTCCCTGGGATCAACTACCTGAGAGGAAGGGGGCCCCACTGAGAACCAGAAGCACAAGCCCCAGATATGAGTGAGAGAGTACTAAAGCAATAATTTGTCAATATCTTAAGTGCCTTCAAGACAACCCTCCAGTCAAATTGAAAGGAGGATATGTTTGATAGCCGTGGTTAAAAGGGACTTTAATATTTGCTGCCAGCCTCCAACTCCCCATGGAGAGATCTTTGCTTCTCCCCTTATGCACAGGATTTTACACATCATTTTCATCCATGCCCAATCAGACTTAATCCCTATCCCCACTCCACTCCTATCTGGGAATACAGATCCGAAAGGATTTAAGTAGCCAGGACGAAAACGATTATGCAAACGTCTTTATAAGAAAAAGGCTGTGTGAGGGGCAGGCATCTGGGTGGCTCAGTTGGTTAAACATCCTACTCTTGATTTCTTTTTTTTTTTTTTAAGATTTTATTTATTTGACAGAGAGAGAGAGAGAGCACAAGCAGGGGGAGCAAGAGAGGGAGAAGCAGGCTCCCCACTGAGCGGGGAGCCCAATGCAGGGCTCGATCCCAGGACCCTGGAATCATGACCTGAGCCGAAGGCAGTCACTCAACCAACTGAGCCACCCAGGCACCCCCTAGTCTTGATTTCTGCTCAGGTCATGATCTCATGGGTCATGAGATGGAGCCCCCTCTCCCCCCAGTCCGGGCTCAGTACTCAGCCAGGAGTCCGCTTGAAGATTCTCTCCCTCTCCCTCTGCCCCTCCTCCCGACTCATGCTTGCACGTGCTCGCACACACAACACACTCTCTCTCTAAAAATAACGAAATAAATCTTTAAGAAAAAAAAAAAGAAAAACGCTGTGTCTCTCAATGTAAATCTCAAAGAGGGTACATCAAGCAAGAAACTTCCAGATTTTTCTTTTAATCTTAAGCCCAAAACATTTTAAATGTTATTTTGGGAAATAAATCTGAAGAAGAAAGCCATAGGCAGGAAGATGGTGTTATCTGTCATCACTTTAGAGGTTATTTCCTTCGAATTGCTGGCTTGCAACTGGGTATTTTAACAGGTGAATGGTGGTACCTGGGTTAATTATATCTTATGAGCAGAGAAAGACTCAATATGTGTAGGCATTAAGTCCCCCATTTATCCTTGTAAATCTTATCTGCAATGAGATCCATCAGGAACTTTTTTTTTTTTTAAAGATTTTATTTATTTATTTGACAGACAGAAACACAGCGAGAGAGGGAACACAAGCAGGGGGAGTGGGAGAGGGAGAAACAGGCTTCCCGCCAAGCAGGGAGCCCGATGCGGGGCTCCAACCCAGGACCCCGGGATCATGACCTGAGCCGAAGGCAGACGCGCAACGACTGAGCCACCCCGGCGCCCTCTTTCTTTTTTTAAAAAAGATTTTATTTATTTGACAGAGAGA
>NW_028023142.1:0-649 GCF_054177405.1 Leptonychotes weddellii
TCAACAGTCATGGATTTGGATTCAAGAGTTGGCTTCCGTTGTTTCAGTGACCTTAAGCAAGTTTCATAACTTTGTTGAGTCTGTTTGTAAACTTTAAGAATGGGTAGGATAGTGCTTTATTCCATGCAGCTGCTGAGAGATTTAAATGGGATAATGTACATCAGGGACATCGGCTAGAACGTAACAAGCCTCAGTAAAGAATAGTACTGGTTACTGCTCGTTCTCAGTACTTCCCAAGTCCTTCTCTAAAACCACCAAGGTTAGAGGTAGGATAGGTGACTCAACCTGTTACTGTTCAAGTGCACTACCCGGCCCTATCCCTTGGTTTACAGTGCAGTTCTCTGTATTGCCATTTGGATTCACCATCTCCCATAAGCATCTGTTCAAAGAGCTACTCTGTTTCAGATTGCTTCCTCACCCTGTGACTTCAAGCATTCTTTCCTTTAAAGAGGAGTTGTTCGTGCTGCTGGGTTTTTTGGCAAGACCACAATTGGAGCCAGGTTGTGTAATCCTGCTGCTCCAGAATCATTATTGACATGATAAAGAAGTAGATGATTAAGGGAAAAGGGTGCATCAGGATTGGAAATGAAGTAAGGGTTGTCATCCATTGCTAGAAGCTTCAAAGCGTTTCTTTCTTTTTTTTTTTTTT
>NW_028023143.1:0-649 GCF_054177405.1 Leptonychotes weddellii
AAATTGAAGAAATGGTTTGTTAATAAAGTTACTATGCATTACATTTAAATGTTATACATCCTTATTTCAATATCATCTTCCTGCATTTTCTGTGTAGGGTGTTTTAACTCTACCTCTGTTAAAATATATCCATTATGTAAATATGGATGTATTTATTATCAAGGAAAGAGGGTTACAAACAAATTTTAACTCCAAGCTTACTGAGGGTCCTTTTAAAATTCTTTCAATATATGAGTCATTATATTTTCTGTCAAGTTTCAATACAGTTCACATAAAGGAAAACAACAGCTAACATTTTTTGAGTGTTTATTATACAATAAACCCTATGTTACATGCTTTTTGTTTAGTTCTTTAAACAAACTTATGATATGGACATAGTATTAAATACTTATTAAAGATAAAAACACTAATTTTTAGAAATTAAGTGGAAATCACACAATTAATTAGAAGCAGAGGCAAGGTTGGAATTCAGGCTGGACTTGAACATTTTTTATTTTTAAAGATTTCACTATGCTGCATGCAAATATTACTCTTTCATTTGCTTGACATAGGTTTTCTATTTGTGAACAAATTCAACATGTTTACCAGGGCTTTGATCGAACTCAATCTCACTAGAATATCCAGTTGACTGCACTGTATGTCAAACCAG
>NW_028023144.1:0-649 GCF_054177405.1 Leptonychotes weddellii
CACAAAACTTTTCAAGGAAAATACCTCCAATTTTTTGGAAACTGACCGAAACCTCCCAATCCATTGATCTGAAACTGGAGTGATTATTTTGAAGCATGACCCAGTCAGCCCAGCCACAGTTTATTCCTGGGAGGATACATGACTTCAACTGAACCAAATGATCCCTGCCTTGGGAACGTGGGAATGGGGACTCTCCCTGGGTGCCTCAGTTACAACATATAAAATGTGAACACTTTTTGAAAGTTATGCTGTGCTCTGTGGACTTGGGGGCAGCACAAGGAAGGAAAAATGTACCTTCATGGGGAAAAGCCAGACAGAAGACACGGAGGAGGATCCCAAGCTTTTCATAAGAACTCCAATCTTGTAGCCCATTTCTGGAGCCCACTGGACTTTATGCCTTCTGGTTACATAATACATTTTGGTATCCATAGACGCTTTGGGGTACCCTTCTGGTATCCTTTCTCTTTTTGTTTCAACCGGTTCTAGTTGTGTTTCTATTGTTTGCAACCAAAAGAATCCTAATGAGTTTCAACAAAATGAAACAAAACATTACATTTAGAAAAGGTATGCACTCCGTGGTTCTATCACTTGCTCTGAAAAACAAACAGGGTTCTAGAGGGGAGGGGGGTGGGAGGATGGGTTAGCCTGG
>NW_028023145.1:0-649 GCF_054177405.1 Leptonychotes weddellii
AAAGTACTGTGCAAATATGCTGTATAAGATAGTTTGGAGTTATATAACAGAAAAAGAAAAGCTACTTCCTTGGGATTTTAGAAGATAAATCTCGAGTGAGAGTAGTAGAAGTGAGTCTTTTGGAATTATTTTTTCCCATGAAAAGATTAAACATAAATATAATATTTTTCAAAGTTATTGTTGGTATTAAGAGAATGGCAATACAATTTTCCAGTATAACTCATTAGTTAGTAACATTTAGATAAAAACTGAAATACTTAGATATAGAATTTTACATCAAACCTCTTGGAAGATGCTATTTGCTTGCTTTAAATAAAAATTCAATTTTGGTGCAATGTCAGATTACATCGGGTTTCAGCTTTTGAGAGTAAGTTGGTGAGGATTCATGCAATATGGTTTAGTTATACTTTCATCTTCTTTTTCTTTTATTTTTTGGTATATAGTAGATAACACTCTTGCTTTATTTATCCTAGTTGTACCCACAATTTCATCTTGCCCCCTACGGTGTGAGCTTCAAGAAATAGAATTCTCTCCCAGACTTATGAATTCAGAATGCAAACTGAAATGGGTTGACAAAAAAATGTTTAAATTGGGGGGGCGGAGCAAGATGGCAGAGGAGTAGGAGACCTGGATTTCATCTCCTCTCAGG
>NW_028023146.1:0-649 GCF_054177405.1 Leptonychotes weddellii
AAAAAAAAAAGACATGTCTAATATTCCCATAGATAAAGCATCTCAACTTATAAAACAAATAATAGGAATTATCAAAAAGAGCCACAAATAAAAGCTTTCTCTATATTCCATGGTGGCTCTCTACCCTTCTCATCACCTCCTGGTCCACAAGTTTAGTTCCACCCTCATTATCTGTCCTCTAACTTAGCTGGTTGATCTGCTTTCCCTCACTGCAGCGAGCATTATCTCTACAGAACAAAAGTCAGATCATTGCACTTCCCACCTAACATTTCTTCAAAGGTACCAAACTTCTTGACATAGGAAGTCCTCCACAGTCTTACAAGACTCCACTCTTCCAATTCCATCTCCTGCTGACACAGCCTCCTCAAGACTCAGTTCAAGGAGCAATCTTTGTGATCTTCCTTGGCTCCTGGCCCCCTCAGGCCTACTTGACTTCATCACTCCTTTCCCGTGCTCCCAAACCTCTATTATAGCACCTGTCGCTGCCATGTAGCGCAATTGTTTATTTACATGTTTTCTCCATCTGTGTCTCCACTTATAGGCACAATAGGACCTCAGTTAAATGTCTGTGGAATAAATATATTAACGACAATATTCACCGATTATCAATCAAACCTAGATAGACTAATAGCTTTCTCACTCCCTTGAA
>NW_028023147.1:0-649 GCF_054177405.1 Leptonychotes weddellii
CATAGTTAGATGACCCTTTGCAAAGCACTTATCATTTTAATGCTATTAAAAGTATTTATTTATAGTCTCACTTCTTTGTAAGTTGCTTTTTATTTGGTTTACACAACCTGTCTGTACTTTTCTCAGGCCTAGTGTAGGGACTTATATAGGATAAAGGCTATATAAATTTTGTGTTAAACTATTTTTTCAACTTTTCAAATCTTAATCCCAAAGAATTGGTATTTCAAAGAATTTGTATTTCAAATTAATAATTTCAAAGAATCCAGTGAACCCTTATTTTCTGGTGATTCAATGATGGCATATAGCTTTTTATCACAGAAAATTTATATTTTATATTTATTGAAAATGTTCTTTAGACATGTGAGATATTGTTTTTAATCTTATACCACTTATGCAAACATAAAAAGGAAAATATAAGTAAAGTTAATTGGTTAAGGGATACTAAAATTTCTTCCTACTCATAATCACTTGTCTGAAACAATTTTCAACTACTTACTGATGTCCTTTTTTTTTTTTCCTCACACAATATTATCCTCTGTGTCAACAAGAACTTTCCACTATTGTTTCAAGACTTATATCCAAGCCACTTACATCAATTCTGTAACTTCTAATCCTGGCAGATATTTGATATTACCAAAAGGTGTCAATA
>NW_028023148.1:0-649 GCF_054177405.1 Leptonychotes weddellii
AGAAGCAGGCTCTCCACTGAGCAGGGAGCCCGATGCGGGACTCGATCCTGGGACTCCAGGATCATGACCTGAGCCGAAGGCAGTCGCTTAACCAACTGAGCCACCCAGGCACCCTCAACTCTGGTTTCTATCGCTGAGTTCTGGAAATACCTCCATCTGCTTATAGGCTCATGCCCTGCCTTGCTTTTGACATTTTTCTGTCAGGGTCTAGCCTCTTGTCTCAGGACTAAAGGTGGGTGCCTGGGCACTGCAAGTTATTTTTTAGAAAAAATAGAACCTCAACTTCTTCACTTGGTACAGTGGACACCTAGTTTCCTGGGATGGTCACTGTCCTGCTAGGAAGTTACTGCCAACTCTAGACAATTCTCCTTGTAGGACAGCCTCTTCCACCCCACTTAAAATTGCATATCTGCCCCTACAAACTCCGCATTTCCTTTTTCTACATTATTTTTCCTCATAGCACTTATCTTCTAATGAACACCATAATTTACTTATTTATTTTGTTTAATGCTTGGCTTCCCCTACTGGAATATAAACTCAGTGAGGGCAAATAAATCTCTCTTTGGTTCACTAATTTGTCCTCAAAAACTTAATCAGTGCTTACTATATGGTAGATGCCCAACAAATTATTTGTTGAAGGTTGAATGAA
>NW_028023149.1:0-649 GCF_054177405.1 Leptonychotes weddellii
GGGCTCCCTGCTCGGTGGGGAGTCTGCTTCTCCCTCTGACCCTCCCCCCTCTCATGCTCTCTCTCTCTCTCATTCTCGCTCTCTCTCTCAAATAAATAAAAATCTTTAAAAAAAAAAAAAGAAGTAAAAGGTTTGGATGAGGGACTCAGGTTTTGGTGGGCATTCATACCACAACACTACTTGCTATAAAGGCAAATTCTAAAAGGTTGCTGCCCAAATTTCTAATTCAGTCTGCCTTTCGTATAATACCAGTACAGCCTCAGGTGATTCAATGGATAGAAATAGGAATGTTAGGAAAAGAGTCCACTTGTATGGTTGAGTTTTAGATACAAGCATTATTTCCAGTTGATGGTATCTTGTAAACAGAAACAAATGCTGAAAGATCCAGTTTCAAACACTTCCCCTAGTTACAGGAGGAAAAACAACTTAGAAATTACTGGGTGAAAACCTGATTTTACAGATGAAAGAACTAAAGTGAAATTTATAGCAGGTGCTGTAAATTCTCCTTACATACAGAGACCACCTGAGGGGAGACTGAAAAATCCTTCATAACTATCCCACTGTATATAGCCTGGCTCACAGATGCAGTACCTAAATTTAACAGAAATTGAACATTCTTCTCTCGAAATGTTATTGCTTTTTTGAGTGG
>NW_028023150.1:0-649 GCF_054177405.1 Leptonychotes weddellii
CCCCCCCCCAGGGAGAAGCAGATGTCCCAGTGAGCACAGAGCCTGGACCTCAGGACCCTGAGATCGTGACCCGAGCTGAAGTCGGACACTTAACCGGCTGAGCCACCCAGGCGCCCCCCTCCCTTTCCAAGACACACATGCATTCAGTTTGGCATTTAGTAATTTCTTATTTATCCACATTTTATTCTGAACAGGATCATAAACTCCTCAGAGGGAGGACCTAGGTGCCATCAGTTCTGTTAAAATGCTTGTTTTGAAAACGTGACTTTGTTTGAATGCCGTTGATATATTAAGGAACAATATAAGCATACCACTAATTCTGTGTTTGCTTATGCGTGCCTTGGTTTGCTAGGGACCCTAGGTGAATGTGTGCAGCTGAGTTGAGCTTTAGGAACACGCATGCACACACTCATCCTCACAAGCAGCAGTTACCGCCATCCAAACTCCAGATCTAGTTCAAGGCAAAGTGCCATACGTATCGTAGTTCGTATGTGGTTCTTAACCCCTGAACACAAATAAAACTGTGCTAACATCTCCACGAGGCACCTGACTTTTCTTTATGTGTTTTGTCCATAGCCCCATTTTCCCCATAAACCCTGCAGTTTTATGGTGTGATTCTGCATTATGTGGTGATTTTTTAAGGAATATA
>NW_028023151.1:0-649 GCF_054177405.1 Leptonychotes weddellii
TTCCTGAGAGGAGATGAAATCCAGGTCTCCTACTCCTCAGCCATCTTGCTCCGCCCCCGGAAAATGTTTTTCTTACTAGGTGTTTGTGTTTACCATTATGAGGCAAAGTGAAAAACAAAACACAAATAAAAAATCTTGTCAACTGTTTATTTGGAACCTGTTTAAATTAATCATGTCCTTTTATTCCATCTAAATCCATAGTGACATAATACTTACAGAACCTGCCTTCATTACAGAGGACTGTTTTTTTGATATCTGCTATGTAAATAGGACAATTTCTTGCCAATGTTTAAGCTACATGAAGCCCAGAAGTTATTTCCCAATTATACCATTCCAGTCAAAGGAAAGGAAAAATGATATGCTTCTAACTGGAATATCAAGTACGATCTTTTGGTTATTTTCCACATGATCAAAAAAGAGGAGGTTTCAGTAAATGTGAACAAAATTTGCAAGAGGAGAAAAATACAGAGGGTATTGGGGTATTACACAGCAAAACTCTCTTCACTGAAAGCCCTGTTAAAAATTCAGCTGAACATTAATTGTGGTACGCCATAGTTAAAATGGATGAAAATTATGTACAAAGTTTAAATCTGTGTGAGTTTTAAAAAGAATTTTACGTTTTCTCATTAGAAGTGAAATATTTCTAAAA
>NW_028023152.1:0-10883 GCF_054177405.1 Leptonychotes weddellii
AAAAAAAAAAAAAGATACACAGGATGATGGCATCTGGTTTTCCAACTTCTCACGTAACCTGTGATGTAGTTCCTCAAATTCATTGCTTCCACATCTTTGACGCTATAACCATGGGGGAAATTCCTACTTTTCCTTCAGGATTTAGGGCACATCTTGGCACCACTGTGTAAAGGTGTCACCTGCAGCGTTGGATGGCCCGATCTGTTCCCACGGAGCCCTCCACATAACCATGTTAGAGTTTAAGCCCATTTACAGTGGCCAGGTGTGTTTACTTGGCTGTCTCCCAGCAGACAGAATTCTCTGAGGGCAGAGATATTGTCGTTCTGCCCTGTTATCATCCCTGTCTGTGACAGCACTCAACACAGAGCAGATTCTCAGCAAGTATTTACAGAATTAATGCCACCACTGTTCACACACAGAGAAATTTTGAAATTTGCTTGTCCTTTCAAACTGAAGATCCAAGTTTTCCCTACTTAAATATGTTTTTTTAAATAATCTCTAAGTGACTAGATTTTGATAAGGTAATGATTTTTTTGACTTTTTATGGAATAATCGGGTTAATTCAGTCCCATATTTCTTATTTTGATCATGTCAGATACAGGCATCTTGCAAAATATACATTGACCTTAGAAATGTACATGAATGTGACTTTTCCTTAGCTGTGCTATGAAAAGCAAAACCATGGGGTTTAGATTCCCTTCATATATACAAGTAGTAGCTCCTCTGGCTACTTTTTCAGCTCACTCCCATAGTATACAGTTAGTTCAGTCTAGATAAGAACCCCTCCAGCAGTTCAACATTGGGATTTGGTTAAGCAGATAATCTAAAACAGTGGATGTTTTTCTAAGGCTTGTCTGAATCATCCAAACCTCTGGAGTTGACTATACTGGGCTAGAAATCTTAGAAGGAGAGGTGTTCTCATAATATTTTTCAACACAATTTGTTTCTGGCTTCAGCCAAAAATAATGTAAAAGAGATCTGTCGACACATTAAGGTCCAAAGTTAGATTTAAAAAAAGAGAGAAAGACTTGGAGGGGGCGGAAAAAAGCCTTTGAAATTAAAAAGAGTTCCATTCTGGCTTGAAGTTCAAACAACAGCCATAAAACCACAACACAAGTGGTGAGTGCACTGGACATTCATTCTCTATTTTAATAGATTATGGTGTGGCTCTCTTTCAGCTATGAACAGAGCCCATTCAGTCTTTCCCTGCCTCTGGCAAATTCATCTCAACTAAAAGACGCGGGAGATGGTGAGAAGGTACTGAGTTGCAAGAAGGGCAGCCTATAATAAGAAACATAATAACAGGAAATAGGTGGTGCACACATAAGCATTAAAATGTGCCTTAAGTGTGAACTTAGCGGGGGGGAAAAAGTGAAAACAAAGCAATGGCCCAAGCCAAGAAGCAGAGCAATTCTTTGGCCCTAAGGAGGAAAGCCCTGCCTGCACATTTGGAATATGTTGATTTTTCACTGTCAGGCAACTTTAACTGAACCCATGTTCTAGGAGCAACCGAGAAAACATTAAGGTACTAGCTGGGCTCAAACTCAGACTCTAGTTTGCACACCTACAGATGATTTAACATTTCCAAAAGCATTTCCATTTTTTTTTACTAATGTAGGAGCTATTTTGCTTTCAGTATTCTACAAAGGGAAAGCACGATTTAATTATTTTAATTTGATATATTCAATACTTATTTGGAGTGCACTAGATTTCCAGGAAGCTCATGAGACCCAGCTCCAGCTGCATGATTTAGGGACGCAGTTCCATGCAAACTGGAGAATAAAGAAAACCATAATACATAGAACCTGTGTGAGAAGAGAAAAAACATACCCATCTAGAGTCAGCCTCTTAAAAGAGATATTTAATAAGGTTACAGTATTAGCCCACAGATGCTACAGTGTAAAAAGCCATATGGAGTAAATCTTTTGCATTCCCTTTTATTTTTTGAGTTAAATTGGTATCACCTGCCATGATCATCCTCCTCATTCATCGGGCTAGTTCTGTGTTATGGGCAGTTCCCTAGATTAAAGTCTGTCTTCAAAGAACAAATATCTATCGCCATGGAAAATGTTCAAAGACTCTAAAAGTGATTTTTTAAATGGAGCTCAATATCACCTGAGGGGACCGCGTGCAGAACATCTCAGGGCAGGGAGGGAGGGGCGGTGCAATCACCTCAGAATGATGCCAGGGATGGTGTTTATGCTCCAATTGTTCGTAATCCCCCATATTCACATCGTTTGTAAGTTTGTGTTTACCCCTGATTTCTAAAGAAGCCATTCTTTTTCCATAGCTTCTAAAAATATTTCAAAGGAAACCAAATACAGTTATAAAATATGCATCTGCACAAGCAACTGGTCCATTTGCAGAATGTGAGGCTCATTACTGATAGTGGAATTGGTGGGGAATTTGAAACCCATTTAGAAATGTTAGGAATTATCTCAGGAGGAGTAAGAACCTTATTTGGACTGAAGCTGTCTGAAAAAAATATGAAAAGAAAGGCTCAAAGGCTAGGCTATCTGTGCATCCTAATGCGCTCCAGTCCCAGCCCAGTTGGGTGGAGATGACTCATTCTCTTCTCACTGAGGGGAACAAGGAGAGTTAATAGAAAACAGTGCAGTAATGTTCCACCAGCTGCCTGCTTTTCTTCACCAGGAGCAGCAGAGAAGGTTAAAAAATCTGCTTATGGTTGAAAGATTTCTTTCTATTCACACTACATCACACAAAGAGCTATGCATAGAAAGCTTGGTTGTAGTTTGCTTTCTTCTGTTCTTTGGGATCCTAGGAGAGTTGGGAACAAGGATGGACAGAGAAGTGTGACATTGAAGACAGCAAGGAGTTTCAGAGGGATGGTGCTGTGTGGAGCTCCTTTCAAAATGTAAACAGCAATACCGACTGGGGTTTGGGGCTGCCTGAGAATCCAGGCTGCCCCCCATCATGCCCAAACCATGAAAACTGATACGTTCCTGCAGTGAATTTAATCTAGGCCACACATAGGAACAGGTCAAGCCAGATTATGTTGGCAGTCTATCCAAAGCCACACCAGACTGCTTTCTGATTCTAACAGCAGTTTGGGGATTCCCAGATACAGAAATATGTCATTACAATCTTGTGGTGTAGACAGAGGTTTAGGATGCCATGACTAATCCATAGCAACATTTGGACTTTCCCTCCTCTGGAGCAGAAGCACGCCTGGGAATTCCTGTCTGATGGCCACAACAGAGAGCAACAGCTCCCTTCTCTGACTTTCTGGGTCCATGAGGCCCCCCTGGTGAACACGGGTAAGCAAAATCAAGTAAGGACCCTGCGCCAAGGGGATGTGAAAGGGAAAGTGAAAGAAAATAAGGTGAAGACAAGATGTTGAACAAATAATATCCAGAGAACTACTTTCATGATGATTGCAATAATGGCTATGAAGACGTACGTGATGCTGGCAACGCAGAGCTCAAATATTCTCCACCCACTAACTCATCATATACCGTTCAGCATGTAATTGCTCTCTATGGTGACACATTTCTGTGCCTCTGCTAGCTCTCCCTAGCTTTTCTGGGTAGACGACCGTAAGTTCATGATAGGCAGGGACTTGACCCAAAAGAACACTTATCTAGCAGATATCCTTGTCCTAGCCATTCAAAAACACATGGTGATTTATTTTGGATGAACTGAAGCATGTTCATGAACACACGTACGTAGCAAAGAAGAGGGTGAGATTTATAGCACAGTCACTGTCTACTTTGGGTGAGGTTGCTGAGGAAGGGCAAACTGGTTCAGAGGCATAAATCTCTCTACCCTTCTAGGCTACTATCTGAAAAATGCGGCAAAGGAAAACTGAAAGAATTAACTTCCAAATCCTCCACCTTCTATAACTTCTAAAGGAGGGGATCTAGAGTGGAAAGCACATGGCTCAGCAGCGATCATTCGTGAGCCTTTGGGGATGCAGAGGTAGCATGGAACCAAGTAGAGGGTGGAAAGTTACTTTTTTTCCACCAAATGAAGTGAGAAGAATTAGGCTGGGGTAAAGGAATGCTGGGGGTGTAGAAACAGGAGACCCAGCACACCCAACTCTTTGTGCTAAACATTGGATGTAAGTGATGCTTTGAAGGAGAAGAAAGGAAACAAGATGTGCCTGACCTGTTTTCATAAGACAGAAACACCCAGATGGCAAGACGATTTTGACGCTCATTACTTCACTGGAAGAAGGAACTGAATCAAAGCTGAATCCATCCTCCTGTCCTCCCCCGGCCCTGTCCTGGGGCCCACATCATGACTTCTACTGTGGTCTTCCCAGCTTCATCTGCATCCTCAGCCCATCATCCTGTTCTCTCAACCCAAACTGACTCCTGCGAGGACCGTCCATTCAGGATCCTACTTTCTGCTGGTTTAGCTGATGAACTGTTTATTATAAAGGTAGCAATGACTAACGTGCCTCCCGGATAACCTATTCTCGTTCTCAAAAGAGCAGGAAAGATCCTATCTCAGAGGAATAACCATAATGTGACAGACACCAGAAATGTGGGATTTAACTATGAAGGGCTCCCTATGCTTCTCACATTGTATCACACAAGCCAACACCTGCTTCAACTATAATATGCCGCTCTAACTGCCTCATTCACCAAAACTCTGCACTGACTTCCCCAGGTTCGTGCCAAGCATGATGGCAAGACCCCAAATAGTGCCTTAAATCCCTGAGCCACCTTCCAACTGCTAGAAATAATGCTTCACTTCTCCTATGGCACGAAGAAGACTCTATTCAGGAATCACTGTCAGTGAATATTCAAACTTCATGCAAATCAGCCACATTTATTCTACGCTTCGCTCTTTCATCAAAAAGCATGACAACCACCACAAGAATTTTCCATAATTCTGGTTACAAAGCTCTCCAGAAATAGTGTATCTATTAAGTTGGCTTTCAGAGTGTAATATTAGAAAGATCAAGTCTTTTTAAAACCACATCGAAAACGAAGTTGCAGTTTGGTGCTGTTGGGGCAGGGCTCCAGACTCCCCACCAGGTTCAGCCCCGTAGTTAACAGTTGCTCCCCTTTCCAACTTGGCTCATAACTACTAAGACCTTTTCTGCACACAGAATGCTTATTGTTTTTCTCTCCTACTGTTATCCATGATTGAAACAGCTCTAGAAGGCAGGTGTGGGAAATGAAATATTATTGAAATATAAGGTGAGGATAACCATTAGATTTCAAGCTAAGTTTTCTAACCAGGACTTAAATCACTTAAACTTCATATAATTTCAGAGACTACCTTTTTTCTCTTAAGAGAAAAAAGAAAAACACCTAGTATGTTATTTGAGAGATTCAAACAGAAGGAACCAGAGGAAATTATCTTTGATTGACAGTAAGGATAAGTGGTTATATATTTTAACTGTCAAAGGTAACTATTCCTTGTAAAATGCTGAATTGCAACTGCTTTTTTCTTCCCCTCCTCTTCTGGTATTGTCTCTTTTTTCTATGTCTCGATGGGAAATTAGAATATATTTCAGTTCTACCCTAACTTGCTCAGATATCAAATAGATTGTGCAATGTCTCCTTGACAGAACACAATTGCTTATTAATTAAAATTGGAACAAAGGATTAAGAGTTCCCTTGATGACTGTACAAAATAAAGGTGGATCTTGGGCCATCAACGCCCTCTCTCGTGTACTAAAAATGAACCTCAACACCAAGAAAGACAAAGATCTCCTTAAAGTAAAAATGTGATTTGTTTGCCCATTTCACCCGGAAAGCAATTCAATGTCAGTTATAGTAGGATGATCCTGTACACCAAGAACCTGACCAAGACAGTTTTGATGCATTTGTGACTACAGCTTTAATTGCTCATGATTGTGTACCTTCTGTTTCTGGAACCATAGATTATTAGAAAGATAAGGGAGGTTCTCTGTGATTTTCAAATTGTGCTCCAGCAAAACTAGGATTCAGAGGAGAATGTTCTGGACCACTGCCAGGCTCAGAGGGTAATCCAAGACAAGCGCCTCCTCCTTTTCCTCCTCCTCCTCTTGGTCTCCAGCACATCATCTCTCCTCTGATCTATCGTGTGTGTCAGCACCAGACCCCTGGATAGTGCCCAGCACTTAGTTGGTACCCAAGAAATACTTGTTGACTGACAGAATAAAAAATATCTGTTGAAACTGAGGCTCTGCTTAAGATGGCAGACTTACAGGACCACTGCTAAAAAAAAGAAAAGCAAGAAGAAAGAGGGAAAAGAGAAAATGTTCCCGAAGCTGACTACCTGAAGAAAAAAGAAAACATTTGAAAACACGTTGCTGGAGTTCAGTGCAGTGGGGGACAAAATGTCTCACCCGGGCTTAAAAGTCACTGTCCAAACCCAGTCCCAGCCCTCAGGTCTCCATTCTTGGAAGCCCACAGGGCTGTGCTTCACCTCTTCACAGGTTTATGGCTCACCTCATCAGGATACTGTCACCTTTGTTCTGCTAAAGAAGTTCCAGATTGGCCTCTATCCGAATCTTCCAAATCTTGACTCAAGTGCTCAGTAATGGAATTACAGTCCGTGATGCATGCAGCCAGTCGGCAAAGAAAGCATCTAAATAGACTGGTGGATGACCAAAGCCTATAAATCTTTCAGCTTAAGGGAAACAAGAGGTTCTGAAAAACCAAAATCATGGTCTGGCTGCCTTTCTCTCCTTTCAGCTCCTGATTCCCTCATCGTGGAAACAAAGGGCTAAATCCCCTGAATTAGAGTCTGTTTGGGATAGTTCCATTCTGACTCAGACTGGAAATACCAGGAAGATCATGAGGGAGCTGGTTCTGGAGAGACTTCTACCCAGGTTACATACCGCAGGGATTGAAACCTGTTGGATAATATGCCGAAGAAAAATAATAACGAAATTATGGGGGCTTAGCCAAAAACATCCCTTTCAAAATAATCTGTTACTAACATGTGGATTTCAATTAAAAACTGTTTGCTATAGGGGGCGCCTAGGTGGCTCAGTCAGGTAAATGACTGACTCTTGGTTTCAGCGCAGGTCATGATTTCAGGGTCATGAGATAGAGCCCGGAATCAGGCTCTGAGTTCGGTGGGGGCGGGGGGGGTGGCTTGAGATTCTCTCTCTCCCTCTGCCCCTCCCCTCTGCCCCTCTCTCTCTCAAATAAATAAATACATATTTTTTTAAAAAACTACTTGCTGTAAATTCTGTAACTTTCATCCTTTTGTACCATTTTCCTTCAAATATCTCCTTGTCTTGATTAGGAATTAGTTCATATTGAATGATCTGAAAGTGATTACCATTATACCAGTGCAATATTACTCACTAATTTGCCTAAGTTGCTAATGGTGTTAATTAGTAATTCATATTGAACATGCTTTTTTGTTACATCTCAAGCTATCACAATATCAATGAGATTATTAGCAAACAATTAACTTGGATGACTCCTGGAGAATCTTACGTATAAAAAAAAAAGTTGCCATGACTTTCTTAAAACTGGATATTAAGCATGTTTTTTAGGTGTTGGAAGCCTAAAATGCACCCACATTTCCTCGCAATCGAATGTAATTTTTTAAAAAGTTTAATCATGCAAGAAATACGAGTTTTAAATAGTAGTTCCTGACTTAGAAATATTCTACATAAAATAAATTAGCCTATTTTGCCATTTAAATGACATAAAAATAATAGGGAAGACAAAAGGGAACATAAGGAAGTAAGCTTTTGGTATCGTACTACATGGGAAGATCAGTTACCACCTAGGTATACACTTCACTAGTGTTTCTCACCAAAATACTGTTGTTCATGGATTGTATATCTTGGCTAGACCACTTTTGAGAAGAGGAAACTCCACTTTACCTCTGGATCCAATTTTCCAGTATGTGTTAGTACAAAATACACCGATGTTGACCTCACCCAGTGCCAAGAAGTTAAAATTACACTATTAAGGTTATAGCAAAAACATGTGAAATTGCTTAGTAGAGGATTCATTAGTTTCCTCTTTTTTTTTCCCTCAGCAGAAATGAGTACTGCCTTTTGCTGTTTTCTGAGTTTTTATTAAGTATAAATGAAAATGCAACAACATGAGACAAGACTGCAAACATAATCACTGCCGTTAGTTAAAATAACAAGAACAATCCAGGAGCTAGTCGATGGCTTCTCTGCCAGGTCCTCACGTAATCTTGATGCCAAGCAGACAGCGTGAAAATCAGGACACTTACCTCAATGAAATCTCATAGCCTTTGCCTCTCCAGTCCCCAACTCCCAAACACACACTTAACGTGGTTTTCACAGGATTATGTGTATTAAGGGAATTCTAAATCTATCTGCAATAAGAAGTTTCTAATAGTAACCAATTATTCATCAAACAGGCCTCCTGCTAAGTGTCGTGGATTTAATAGTGAACAAGTCAGAGTCCAACCCTCAGAGAGTCTGATCACATGTGGATGAAGTGAACCACGGAAGGGAAAGTGTAAACTTAAGAGTAAATGAGTAATTCGAATAAAAGAAATGTCACTCAATTTCAGTTCTAAGAAAAGGGACGGGTAAGTGGGAGCAAGGAGCGGTGCACTCTATGGGAAAGAGGCAGGATAAGAGAAAGCCTAAGGTTAAAAGGGAACTATGCGCAAACAATGAATCATGGAATACTACATCAAAAACTAATGATGTAATGTATGGTGATTAACATAACATAATAAAAAAATTTTTTTAAAGGGAACTCAGGATTGAAAGTAATCTGATTATGACTCTAGGTAGAACTGTGTGTGTGTGTGTGTGTGTGTGTGTGTGTGTGTTTGTTGGGGAGGAGGTGATGAAAGTACGGGAGTAGAAATTAGGAAGCCACACAATCGAGAGCCTTGGATGAATTTTGTCTTCAAGACAATGAGTTCACTGAACGAATTTAAGTAGGAAAGAAGGACAGCCACATCTGTGTTCGGAAGGATAATTCTAGAAACAGCATAAGGAATGATTTGTCTTGACCAAGAGACCAATTAAGAAACAGCTAGGAGAGAGATAATAGTTCCACTAAAGTAAGGTAGTGATAGAGGGGGATATTAAGAATGGACCTGTTTAAGAGAAATAGGCATGTCACCGACAGAATTTCAGGTTATCTGTACATTGGACTAATAGAGGAGGATAATTCAAGGATAGTTCCTCATGGTGTTTCCTGGGCTCCCGTGCAGAAGGTGGTGCCATTCAGTGAGATAGTGAATACAGGAGAAGAGCAAATCTGTGTGACAGGAAGTTGATTGATCAAAAAAGCAATAGAAAGTGAGACTTATTAAAAGGGCAATTGACACCTCTAGAAAATATGGATACAATTTAGAAAAATCTCCAAGTCCTTACTATTATTAGAACAGAACACATTCATAGTGACTTATTATAATAATTATAGCCAATTTCATAAGAACAAGGTTTTTTGATAATAATGTTGTTTTCCCCACCCTCACTTTCTGCTTATTTTTAGTAGTCTCAACACAACTCACTGGTCCTATTGATCTTTCCACCATTTCATCGGACTTTCAGATCCTCAAATCTCCAACATAATTACCTTTTTAGACATGAAGAAAAACAGCGTGCATTTTAGCATCTAAAGTACTTGTAAAGGATTAAATTTATGCAAGTATGAATAATCTAATAACAAATGTCTTATGTCTTAATATCCTTTGGTACGCTCTTATCTTGGTAGTTAACACTGGATTCCTGGCCACAAAGACAGAGGGTCTAGCAAATGAGGTTTCAGAAAGGAACCAGATCCTATGAAGGTCAGTCATTACTAGCATCATGTGCTAGGTTCTGGGGAAAATGAGGTGTGAGAAGAGAGTCCACCATCTTGGGACCAGGGATATATTAATATATCAAAATGTATCAAAAGATAAACAACACAGTACCTGTGTTGAGTACCTACAAGTTACACATATCATAGAATTAGAGCCTTTTTTATCAGTTTTTTTCTACCCTGCCACCTACACTAAGGAATATAAAGAATGTAATCCATTTAAGTAGTATACATATACAGAATGTTTGGTATGTAACAGAGATGCCTCAAGGGAGTAAGATAAGGAAGGGATGTGACCCCTATGCCCATTAGAAACTTAGTTCAGCGGATAGTAACAGATACCAAACTACAGTTTGTGATCTCACGTGGAAGTAGTCCAGAGGTAGGCTTGCCAGAGCTCAAGCAGGACTTAGCAAAACCATCCATGGTCCTGGCTCTTTCTGTGTCACCTCTTCCATCCCCAAAGTCCAAGGTTTTCTGCTGGAGTTACAGCCATCACATAGGAGTTCCAAGCAGGAATGAGAAGAAGAAGCCCTTCATGCCAAGGAGTCATTTTCTCGCAAGTTATGAACGGTCAGGAAGACCCATCCCACCACGTCTGTTTACATCTTACTGGCCACACCTAGCTGCAATAACCAGAGAGGCACACAGGGGGTGGAATAACATTTTTTATATGCTGAACAAAAAGAAGTGTCAGTGCAGAGTCCCAAAAGTAGCCAAAAATATATTTTAGAGTGGAGGCGAATAAGACATACCCTCAGATGAAGGAAGCTAACTGCTCCAAGAGGTGTCCTTCAGATGGAAGGGAAATGATACTGGAGGGAACTCAGAACTTCAGGAAAGAAAAATGAAAGCCACCGAAATGGTAAATATCTGCTTAAATGTCATAGACTCATTTTAAGTTCTTTAAAATATGTATGATGGGGGGCGGAGCAAGATGGCGGAGGAGTAGGAGACCTGGCTTTCGTCTCCTCTCAGGAATTCAGCTGGATAGGGATCAAACCATTCTGAACATCTACAAACTCAACAGGAGATCAAAGAAAAGAAGAGCAACAACTCATCAGAAAAGCGACCACTTTCTGGAAGGTAGGACGGGCGGAGAAGTGAATCCGAGGCGATATTCGGGAGGATAGACGGCGGGGAAGGGGCCTCCAT
>NW_028023153.1:0-649 GCF_054177405.1 Leptonychotes weddellii
TCAGTCTTCCTTGACGTCACTCTCCTATTTGCTTACTGCACTTGAACCATACTGACCTTTCATTTCCTATGTGTCAGCGGCTTCCCAACTTTACATATGCAGTCCCTCTGCCCGGAATTCCCTCTCCCTGATGCTTTACATGGTTGGCCCTTTTCAATATTTAGGTCTCCGATCAAATTTTACCTACTCACATGTTCCCTGACCTCTCTCTAAATAGACCCATCCCACATATTGTCAACTATAGGTTTTCTGTCTGTTACTTTGGTACACATTCCTAATTTTAGTTTCATATACATTATTTGTGCATCTGAGTTTGCCTTGCTTCCTCATCCCTAAAAGCCTGTGCACTCTATGATAGTTAGAACCATACGTGATTTATTCACTACTTTGTCAGAACATAACACAGTCTCTGGTGCATGGTAGCCGTTCATTTTTGAATGGATGAATAAAAAAAATTATCCTCCTAAAGATAGGCTGAAACTATCTGAAGGAAATTAAAGATAGAGATGGAGATAGAGACAGAAAATGTCGAAGTTTTCCTATAAGCAAATCAGATAGCAATCATAAGACTTCAAGAAAAATTAAAAAAATAAAACTTCACACATGATTATTTAATTTTAAGATGTATTTATTTATTTGAGAGAGAGAG
>NW_028023154.1:0-649 GCF_054177405.1 Leptonychotes weddellii
TAGGGCTGGAGGAAGTGCCGGCAGAGGCTACTGCCCCTGGGAATTACCTAGAGTGCTCTTATGGGAACTCATCGGGTTCATTTGGAACCTGCTTTAAAGTTCCTTGACAAAAATGACAATGACAGTGGCAGCAGCTGTTTTTACTGTTGTTTTGTACCCTGAGAAGCAGTAGTTGGAAACATAGGTGCTTAGAGGGGCCAGGCAGAAACACATTCACATGAAGCAGGCCATGGTTAAGAGTACTAAGAGCTGCAAAGATACAGATGTAGGGATCCAAAGGGGCACGTGCACCCCAATGTTTACAGCAGCAATGTCCACAATAGCCAAACTACGGAAAGAGCCAAGATGTCCATCAACAGATGAATGGATAGAGACGATGTGGTGTATATATATATGTATATGTGTATGTATCTGTGTGTATATATGTGTGTGTATGTGTGTGTGTGTGTGTATATAATGGAATATTATGCAGCCATCAAAAAAACCCAAAATCTTTCCATTTGCAACAACGTGGATGGAACTAGAGGGTATTATGCTAAGTGAAATAAGTCAATCAGAGAAAGACAAGTATCATATGATCTCACTGATATGAGGAATTCTTAATCTCAGGAAACAAACTGAGGGTTGCTGGAGTGGTGGGGGTGGGAGG
>NW_028023155.1:0-649 GCF_054177405.1 Leptonychotes weddellii
GGACAAAAAGTGAACTGAGAGTGAGAAGGGGAAGAAATAAACCAGAAGCTGCTGGGCTGGACTTGGATTCTGGAGTGACATTTCCTTTGAGGTCACTAATGGTCCTGAGAAAACCACTTCTTTTTTTTTTTAAAGATTTTATTTACTTATTTGACAGAGAGAGATAGCAAGAGCAGGGACACAAGCAGGGGGAGTGGGAGAGGGAGAAGCAGGCTTCCTGCTGAGCAGGGAGCCTGATGCGGGGCTCGATCCCAGGACCCTGGGATCATGACCTGAGCCGAAGGCAGACGCTTAACGACTGAGCCACCCAGGCGCCCGAGAAAACCACTTCTTTTCCCTTCCTTAGCTGCTCGGTCAGATAGGTGGTGTGGAGACAGAGCTGAACAACTCTCTGGGCAGGTGTTAAGCTCTTTATCTCTTTGCAGCTAAGGGGCATGCTTCTCTACCTCGTCCCAAGCCAGAAAAGAATCAAACCTACCACTTGTCATACTGAATCTATTTTTCCTTACAGACACAATAGGTATCAGTACCCTTTCTTTGGTTTTACTGATCATCAGGTAAAGCTCAAAGAAATAAATTTAACTCTGAAGTTTCATGGTTAATCAAATAATGCATATTATTAATAGCTGTATGATTAACTCTTTTAATT
>NW_028023156.1:0-649 GCF_054177405.1 Leptonychotes weddellii
CTAATAACAGAGTTCAGTGCTTGTGTGCTGACTATGTGCTAGGTACTACGCTAAGTAATTTCCATAAGAATCTTATTTAATTTGCAAAAGTAACCCTGAGGAGTAGATACTGTTGGTATCATTCCCATTTTGTAGAGGAAACTGAGGAATAGACAGGGCCAGTGGCATACCCAGGGTCCCACAGCCAGGGAGAGACAGGACCAGGATTCAAATTCAACTCTGCCAGATGCCAGAGTACTTGTAGGGAGACCTGATGCCGTAGAAGGCCGTGACCTTGCTCTCCTACAGCTGGACTCTCTGATTAACAAACTTGGAGTCCCCAGCCCCATATGCTCACCCTCATTGGCTCAGGAGGTCTGTGACAGGCCTTCTGGAACCCTCTTCCCTCCTCCCTTGCACAAGGACCATAGCAGGGAACAAAGCAGGAGACACAAAGTCATATACTCCCACAATGGCCTTCTTGGATCTCACCATCTTGGCTGCCAGCAAGATCCAGACCCTCAAATGACATATCAGATAAAGGGCTAGTATCCAAAATCTATAAAGAACTTATCAAACTCAAAGCCCAAAGAACAAAGAATCCAATCAAGAAATGGGCAGAAGACATGAACAGACATTTTTCCAAAGAAGACATCCAAATGGCCAACAG
>NW_028023157.1:0-649 GCF_054177405.1 Leptonychotes weddellii
TCTCTCCTTCGTCTTTTGTCTCTTTGAAGAAACAGAAGAGGAGGAACAAAGAGTTAGAGGGAGACAGATGTAGCTTTTAGATTAAAAAAATAATAATAAAACCCAGGATCAGACCCAGCATCTGTCTCCTTAGTAGATGGCCTATTTCACATTATTCAGCCTGTGCTTTTGTTCTTCCGTTCCAGGGAAGTATTTACAAGAACTTCTGTATACTGAGCTGCAGGCCATAATGCTTTCCATATAGGCTTCCAGAAGCTTCTTTGCCTTACCAAGGTCCCAGACGTGCCTTGAGATCACAGATTGCCTCAAATTCCCTGTTTGCAGAGCCATTTTCCAAAACAAGTTGTATCCTTTGCTTGAACAGGATATTTTATTTATTTATTTTTTAAGAGTATTCTTTTTTTTTAAGATTTTTTTATTTATTTATTTGAGAGAGAATGAGAGATAGCACGAGAGGGAAGAGGGTCAGAGGGAGAAGCAGACCCCCTGCTGAGCAGGGAGCCTGATGTGGGACTCGATCCCGGGACTCCAGGATCATGACCTGAGCTGAAGGCAGTCACCCAACCAACTGAGCCACCCAGGCGCCCTTTTAAGAGTATTCTTACCAACATTTTAAATGCAGCCTCTCAGCAGCTGTTTACACGGGTTT
>NW_028023158.1:0-649 GCF_054177405.1 Leptonychotes weddellii
GCTTCTCAGAGAAGAAGTTAATTGATTTCACTAAACTGCACCTATTAAGGCAGGAAAGCAAACGAACAAAACTTACGAAGATTTTTCATAAGGATTAAAACAAAAAGGCTTTATGAAAAGTTGAATGAATCAGGACAATCCCATTCCTATTATAATTTTAAAAGACTGCGCCCCCCCAAATTTGAGCAGCAAAACTGCATGTTTACTGTTGAAGATTTGAGCAATATGTAAAATATAATGAAGAAAATAAATGTGGTTTCGCTCAGCTGCTTCTTTCTGTGGGCTAAGTCCATGTTTCTGAAAATGAGATCAGTAGACGAAAGATCAGAATCACCTGGAGCTCATCTTTAAAATGTGGATTCCTTGAGACCCCATCTCAGACCTACAAAAGCAGAATCTCTGAGGGACTGACCTCAGAATGTTGCTATGCAGGGGTACTTTTCAGCTCACAGCCCTAGAAACCGTAGAACTCACTCAGTGAAGTCTAATGCTCGCCACAGACCCAGATATTACAGGACCTAGGCAAGTGCCTATCGGAAATTCTTACTAGATGTCCATTTTGTTTCGAGGTGTCTGAAATGGAATTTAAGGAGTATTTCTAATACTCCTTATAGTGTACTAAAGTGTACTAACTTTAACTAATATTTTT
>NW_028023159.1:0-649 GCF_054177405.1 Leptonychotes weddellii
ATATTAATTATATTATATTATTATGTATAATTATATATTATACTATTATATTTAAATATTCTATATTAATGTTATATGATTGATATAAATACATAAAATTTATAGATTTGTGTGTATGTCTCGACACACATATATGTATATGCGCACATACATATACTTGTATCTATCTATCTATCTATCTATCTATCTATCTATCTATCTATATGTATGGAATGGATTTTTCTTCCAGATGAGACCTCCCTCAGATCTTCTTACTTACGGGTTCGCTGATGGCAAATCAGATGCAAGGGAGGGTGGAAATACTGACTGAAATAAACTTAAACTTGGGCCTATAAGCAAACCCCACACAAAGCGTTATCAGACAAATGAAAACTCAAGGGAGGCCATAAGGCCATTTGACTCACTGTCTACCCAATTTTCCGAGGAATTAGAAGTTGTGGCTGCAGGGCGCCTGGGTGGCTCAGTTGGTTGGGCGACTGCCTTCGGCTCAGGTCATGATCCTGGAGTCCCTGGATCGAGTCCCGCATCGGGCTCCCTGCTCGGCGAGGAGCCTGCTTCTCCCTCTGACCCTCCCCCCTCTCATGTGCTCTCTGTCTCTCTCATTCTCTCTGTCTCAGATAAATAAATAAAATCTTTAAAAAAAAAAAAA
>NW_028023160.1:0-649 GCF_054177405.1 Leptonychotes weddellii
CCCCCAGGTCACGCTGCTCCTGCCTGCATCCCGGTCACGCCCTGAGCACAAACCTTGTGCAGGTTCCGCAGTAAAGGAAAGACTATGAACGAGCGTGACTTAAAAAAAAAAGAAAGAAAAGAAATTTAACAGACCTTAAACTTTGAAGTGGTTGCTGGTCAGAGGGCAGTCCGGCAAATGACTGCGAGCTTGGGCTCTTGCGTCAGAACCGCTGGTTGAAGTCCCCGCTCTGCCGTGTGTTTGCCAGCCATGCGACCTCAGGCAAGTTACTTAACCTCTTGCGTCTCAGTTTGATCATTTGTAGAATAAGAACAGGGCTTCCTTCCCCGACGTGTTGTCAGGATACAGTGGGCCAATACATACAACATGCTTAGAGGAACGCCTGACACACTGCACCTGTTACGCATTATCATCATTTCACGCAGGCCTGTTGGGGGGCCGTCCAATTATTCCAGTTCTGCTACTTTGGCATGAAGCACCCTGGGAAATCCCTCCAAGCAGTTCTTTCAAATCCAAGCCGTGACCTGATAAAATCAGTGTCTCACAACTCCTCTTGGACTGATGAGCTGAAGGCGTCATGCATTTATTGGACAACTGCCCTCCTTACGCTCCAGGCTCCAGCCTAACAGAACTACTTCCGGTTCCTTCA
>NW_028023161.1:0-649 GCF_054177405.1 Leptonychotes weddellii
GGGTTAATGTCTGTCTTGTTCAGTGCACTCCACAGTGAAAGCACTCACCTTGAACTTGTTTCTCAAATAATCAACGTCAGTCAGCAATTGGCAAAATTAATGACAAAATTTCCACCCCTTCTTGCTTTCTGACGTTTAACTGGGTTTAAAAAAAATAATTTGAGGAAAGAACACTGAGATAGAGAAGTTTCATAAGTCTAACATTTGTAATATAAATCTTCATATTTTTAAGGTTTGGGGAACTGTTTTATTTGAGGTCTGTTCCATAGTTATTCCTGCATATGGATGCAGAAAAAAGAAGTTTTGAAATAGGTGGGACAATCTTTCAAATCAAATGGTTGTGAGTTTTCTAAAAGACTATACGGCAAGATCTTCCACTATGTGAATTAGTCAAAACTTATTTTTTTCTTTTTTTAATTTAAAATTTTTTATTTAAATTCAGTTGAGTTAACATATAGCGTCTTAATTAGTTTCAGAGGTAGAGTTTAGTGATTCATCAGTTGCCTAGAACACCCAGCGCTCATCACATCATGTGCCCTCTCTCCTTAATGCCCATCCTGCACTTACCCCATGCCCCCACCCAACCGAACACTAACTTTGGAAATCGATGCTCATCTGGAGCAGGCGTTCAAATCGGCGCTCGCCTCGC
>NW_028023162.1:0-649 GCF_054177405.1 Leptonychotes weddellii
GCCGGCAGCCATCTTATTTTACTTCAGCCTCCATTCTGTCCCTTTCCTGTCTTGTAAATGCTGGTTTGAGAATGACACTGGCGTGATCAAGTTTTTCCCTTTTGTAATATCTAGGATTTTCCCTCTAGTACAGAGAACCAGTGGTCCTGTGGGAATATTGTTGCCTTTTGCTGTTTTTCAGGTGATCACTTTCATTGGCTTTCTGTGTGCTATCAACTCTGGGGTCCCCACCCAAATGGACATGAGAGGAGACACAGGTCATAATCAGCATATAAGGCAACAGGACTTACTGTTGTTTGGGGGACTGTCATACACATCAGGCACACACAAGTGCCTTTATTCATCCCCTCTGGGTCCAGTCCAAAGCTCAACCCCATGTCAGCCCCGCCTCTGCTGGCAGCTCAGAATCAGGATGAGAGCAGGAAGACTCCTGTCTTTGTCATGGACCATCTGTTTGCGGAGCTTAAGAGGTGACTCGACTGTCCTTGCTGCCCGGATCCCTCCACAGTTTCTTCTAAGCACTTGCTGTTCCTGCCATCTCTGAACACTTAAAGGTCTCCTGTTTCTGGGCAGTAAGCATTGTCCTGCTTAGAAGCCAGAAACTTCCAGGTGCTTCACCCACAAACAGTGAAATGCAGGGAGAGGTTCA
>NW_028023163.1:0-10883 GCF_054177405.1 Leptonychotes weddellii
GGAGTATTCAAGTATTTAGCACAGAGTCAGACACTGAGTAAATGCTCAATTAACAAGGAGGAGACATTATCTTCAACTTAAAATAAAATGGTAACCCTTATATTTGAGATCTCCTGCTAAAGTCAGAATTTCTCTCGAAGATGAGAGTGGCGTTCTCCCTTCTTTGATCCCATCCACCACCGAGGAGCTGTCCATGCCCCAAGGTAACCATGTTTCCCTCAAAGACTTCTCTAGTCCATAAGGAAACTTGCTGGCAAGACTTGTCCTGTATGGTGGCCCTCAAAGAACATATGCTAATAATTCCCAGGCCTGGTCTCCCCTGTTGCCCCCCAAAAATACCCAAGGCCCTGATTCTGCCAGTCCCCAACAGGCTGGCTCTGGGACTGGAGGTGGCCCCATGACTCAACAATATTCACATCATCTTTCTCTGCTGGACTCTCCTTGGCTGCTCAGGCAGTGAGGATGCCCAACGAGTACAGTTGTCTCCTGCATGGAAGGACAAGTGGTGCTCAACAGACTTTCCCTCCCAGACAGGTAGAAAGCTATGTGCATGTATCTATTATGCAGTATAAGTCCTACATATCTGCTATTCTATGAAGTATGTGTCTGCGTGCACATGCTCTAGACTGATGTAAAATGCATTGTTTGCTATGGGTCAGGTCAAAACACTGTGAAGAACTTTGGTCTAGAAGGGAGGGATTAAATCCAGTTGGTTGGCTCTCTCTTCTAGACAAGTGGGATCATTTGCATTCCCGAAACACCATGACTCTCTCTGCATATGGTTGCTGTGTGACCACCTGAAGTCACCCGATGTTCAACAGACCTTCCTGTTTCCTCCTCACGAGGACATGTGGCCTCCTCTGTGCACTGGTCCTTCTTGTTCTCCAGATGGTCCCTACCTGACCCAGGACTGCTGGACTCTCTCACATGTTCCTACAAAACTTCTTTCCTGCTTCTGCAAGAACAAGCACATCTCCATCCTTCAGCGACAGGAAGATAATTACGAGAAGACACTAAACACCATACTACTAACTACACTATTCACTCTTGTCTGCTTTGAGGACTACCTTTGCATCGTGTGTGTCAACTTTTCTCTTGAGCATCACAACAAGCTCGCAGCCTGCCACAGGTTCCTCCACAGGTTCCTCGAGTCTCCATTAACCACAAGTATTTTCTTTGGGACTTTGGATTTCAGCACCGGGGCCAGCGACGTTCCCACTAGCTGGATCCTCCCTCCTGCCAACTCCCCTCCGGCCGCTCAGGAGAGAAATCTCTCTCTGGTACTAGAGCGTGTCCTAAAGCCACCCTGATCTTTTCCTGCTTCAAGATTGAAATAAAATCAGCTGCCTCTAAGGAGTCCCGGTTGTCTTTACTGGAAAACCCATGGGGCCAGGGATGTGTGAGGCACTGCGATGAGCAAACGGGGGCAGCCGCTGCTGTTCAGTGATGGGACCGCAGCAGGCCTTCCTTTTCGAGCATTGAATACACCTGGAATGTCTCCAAATTTTAACCCTGGTCAGCCCTCCATTTTGTATAGCATGAGATGTCATCAATGACCAAGAAATTTTGGTGTGCTGACAGTATAAAGAAAATAAAAAAGGAGTGTCGGGGTGGGGGGCCTGTGCGTGGACGTAGGCTACACCTGCAGGAGTGTCACCTGAGGACAGGAAGATAATGGAGGCCAAACCAAGCATGTGCATTCCTCACCTGTCACCTGGTGGGCCACCGCCTCATGTGTTCATCTCATTCAACAAACCCGGGTTGTTGTTAAACAGGCACAGGGCAGGGTAGGAAGTAGGCCTGACTGCCAGAAAGGGGCATCTTCAGCTCTGCCTCCCTCTGGGCTGCTCTCACTGATCACGCCTGGCTCTGCTCTCTCTTCTTTGGCTTTTGTGGATGAGACATTAAATGAGTTGTTCTGTCCAGCTTAATTGACCCCATTTAGGTCACTGTCTCCTTGGGGAGGCTGCTTCGTGCTTGGAAACAGCCAGAGAAGGCTCCGGCACTGCCCCACTGGGACCCAGCCCTTCAGAACCCTCACACCAGCTGCCGGTTCCCCTCGCTTCCCCAACTGAGGCCAGAGGACAGAAGAGCCTCGCCGGTTCCCTGGGTGACAGCTGCTCTTGGCGAGGCCTGGGCATCTCGGTGACCACCCCACAGAGAGGGGATGGACCCCAACAATGACTGCTTCCAGAAGAAACTCCAACCCCCTCAGCCACACGCGTCTCAAGTGTTTTATACACATTGGCACGTCAACCTGATGAAAAGCTACCCCAGATTCTGCAGCAGCTGAGCCAGACTCTCCATTTACTGGTTTCTTGTGAACAGCACAAACCAAAGGAGACAAGGCCCATAAATTGTGTGAGCAAACTCACACCGGATTCATTGGCTTCACCACAAGCCAGCAAAGGCAACTCTGTGCTCCTGAGAGCCCAGAGAGCATCAAGCTTCAGAAGATAGTCAGTCCTACTCAGTGGGCTGCTGGACCCTCCCTGTCTATCACATGCACACACGCTCGCATACACGCACATGCACACAGAGACACGCATGTACACACACATGGATGGAGAATAAATGACCCGTCCACAGACTTGTCATGCATGAAGGGACATCATGATCACTCCCCGATCTGAGACAATGCATATAAAATACCTGCTGCAGAACCAGACGTCATGTCTCTTTTTCTACATTATTCACTTAAAAACAGGTTAGAAAACTCACATCTATTATAGAGTTAATATTTTCTCATAAATGCTGCAATCTAAATATCCAAAGGGACCAAAGGTTGTCATCCCCATATTGGTCTCTCTAGAGCACCAGGACGAGGCCAGTCTCGCGGCACTGCTCCCCCGTCCTCAGCCGGCATCTCTGCTGAACCCAAGACTGGTGACAGCATACCAGGTCCCGACTCCTCCCAGAAGGCACGGTCCTCACAAGCTCTCCACTCCAGTCCCACGCCTGGCAGTGTAGCTACTCATGTTGTGCAACAATGGATAAACTTTCTATTCCTTTAAAGGCTCCTCTATCCTCAGAGAGCATCACCCAGGGGCACAAATGATGGAAACCTGACAAATGGCCAAATCAAGAAATCAAGAGCACTTTGGGGAGCCGGCACTGATTTTCTGCACACAGGTCAGCACAGCAGCAAGGCTGAGCGGCCGCCAGATGGAATGTTCTGTCGCTGTTAATATGACATGACAAGGCTATTTTCCTCCCCAAATAAGCTGCTAGGCAAATGCAAGAGACTTGACTCCACAGAGTGAGTCAGTCCACTGGAAAATAAGTATTAAACGGGGGCAAAACAAACATTGTCTTCTGTGTCTGAGATTCATTTTCGCAAGGAAAGACGGCACTTGCAGTGAAGTGGCTTCACAACAATACAGTGGGCTCAAGCCTCTCTGTGGCTCTGTGGTGACCAAACGCTTGCCCTCCTTCCTTTCCATTTATTTGTTTGCGTTCCTTTTCCAGATTGAGATTAAGGTAAATAATGCAAAGGTAAGCCCACTAAAGGAGCTCCTGTCAGCCACAGGCCCCTGGTGAATTTCTTGTTTCTTATTTCAGACATCATCGTTTTCTCTGGAGTAACTGTGTCCCTGATTTTAGGAAGGAAAGTAAACCAAATAAAAAAGGTGAAACTGGGATCTCCAGAATTACCTGGGGCAGAAACAGAAATGCAAGCTGGTCAATCACCATTTCCAGTGAGACTCTCTCCACCAGGGCGAGCTGATAGGCTCTAAACAAAAGACCTGCTCAGTGTAAGCATTTACTGAACAGCTATGTGCACGGGCGTTGGGGTTACAAGGACGGATGGGAGGGGGGCCCTGCCCACAAAGAGGTTCGATGCTAAGGGAGGAAGCAGGTGCAGGGCAACATGAGACAGAGTGGTGTACATGTTGACATGAGGTTCCATTAACACTGGGGGAGAGCAGAAGAGAGAGGGATGGAAGCAGGAGGTAAAACCTTTAAGAAAATAGCACACTAAGATAATCAGAGGAGAAAAAGAAACAGGGTGCAATGTGGTAGTTTTAAATTCAACATTATGGATAATTACACTAAATGTAAATGGTCTTTTAAAAATCAATTAGAAGACAAAGATGACCAGATTGAATAAAGAAGCATGACCAATATATATGCTGTCTATAAGAAACATACTTTAAATATAAAGACATATATCTATATCTCATCTCTATATGTAGATATGGGTTATATATTAAACGGGTTTATACACACACATATGCTAAAAGCAAAAGGATGGAAAAAGATATAATGTATAAACACTAATGAAAAGAAAGAAAGCTGGAGTGGCTATATTAACATCAGAGAAAGCAGACTGCAGAACAAGGGACACTATCTGGGATACAGACGGACATGATATAAGTCACCGAGAAGACATAACAGTCCTAAATGTCCATGCACCTAGCAGAGCTTCAAAATACATGAAGTCGTACTACTAATGGGACTGAAGGCAGAAACAGACAAAGCTATAAATACAGTCAGGAACTTCAACAGTCATCTCTGAGAAATTGAAAAAATGAGTAGACAGGAAGTCAGGAAGGATATGGGAAATGTAAAGAACACTTTGAACCAGTGAGACCTAACTGACACTTATAGAACACTCCATACAAGGACACATGCTTTTCAAGAGTAAATTAAATATTCACTAGGATAGGCCACAATCTGGGTCTTATAACAAACCTCAGCAAATATAAAACAATTTAAGCCCTACGAAGTAGGTTCTCTGACCCAAATGAAATTAAACTGAAAATCAATAACAGAAAGAGATCTGAAAAATGCCCCCAAATGCTGAATTAAACAATACATTTCTAAAGAATCCATAGGTCAAAGAGGAGGTAAGAGGGGAAATTAGGAAATATTTTTAATTGAATGAAAATGAAAACATGACAGGTCAAAATGTGTGGGATGCAGCAAAGGCAATGCTTATGGAATGATTTCTAACATTATGCTCTCATATTAGAAAAGAAGAAAGGTCTTAAAACAGAAAAAGAACAGCTGAACACAAGGAGAAGGAATGAAGCATTAAAGATCAGAGTGATCTCTTCCCTCTACACCTGCTGACTTCAGGACACAGAGCTATGCTTGCAGCCCCACTGTCTCCCCTGAACTGAGCCTGGAGGTCATCCAGGCCCTCAAACCCAACCTGTCCAAATGTGTGTGCATCACCTTCCTCCTCAGCCTCTTCCTGGGCTCCCACCAGCCTCCATCCATCCTCGAGGATCCCTTTTTATCTCTCCCACCACCACCAAACAGGCACCAAGCCAACAAAAACTCCCCTGAGTCCGTTCATCGCTCTCCATGCCTGTGAGTTCTGCTCTGTGTCACGCCCTCATCTTCTGTCTCCCGATAATATAACAGGGTAAATGGTGTCCCGTCCAGCCACCAGCTCATATTGCAACCCTAAGGACCTTCAAGATGAGACTCCGTGTTGGAAAGGACAGGACCGGAGCTGGATAGAGCTCCAGCAACCCCTAAACTAGGCTCCCAAGCAATACTGCAGAGAGCTTTCATTCCCATACTTGGGAGAACTGTACCTGTAAATAATCATTTATGTATCTTCTTAAATCCAATAAGCAGTACCCATAAATAAGCCACAGTGCAGCAATTCCTGTAAAGAAACCAAGACAGTGGCTTTCAGTAATTCACCTCATACCATACCAAGACCTTTGGGTCAAAGAAAAGTATACATAATGGCATCACATTTGAAAAATCAACTCTAACATCCCCAGAACCTGCTGGTATGGTGCAGCAGAGAGCTGTCATGAGCTAGATGCACAAGGAGACGCAGGGGCTGTTTTTACCCGAAGCAACAGTTCACTTTTGTGTGTGAGTTTCTTATCTCTGACAAACGCGTATTTAGCTGAATGATCCAAGGCTTGTTTTCAGTTTATTTATTTTGGTGGTGGAGGAAGTTAGACTGAGCACCATTTGACACACGCAAAAATGTTGACCCCAGACCCCGCAGCGAGTTCCCTACGCACAGCAGAGGGCGCAGACCTTGAAGACACTGGCATGCACTGGTGTGTCGCAATGCCTTCACACGACCCAGGACAGCAAACCCACATCGGACTTTTGTTTTTTCTTTTTGAGAGAGAGAGAGAGTGTGAGCATGCACACTGGGGGGCGGGGGTAGAGGGAGAGAGAGAATTTCAAGCAGATTCCATGCCCAGTGCAGAGCCCAATGCAGAGCCCAATGCAGGGCTTGATCTCATGACCCTGAGATCATGACCTGAGCTGGAATCAAAAGTTGGATGCTCCACCAACTGAGCCGCCCAGGCAGGCACCCCTGTCAAACTTCTTAATAACCAAAAGTAGTTCACAGAAGAAAGACACTAAAAGCTGAAGGAAAAAGGAAGAGAAGAGCCATTTAATTGTAAAGAAAACTTCACTTGGTCAAAAGTTAGTTGTTCTTACCTTCCACTAGCTGGTATCAGGCATCTGCCAACAATGGGACCTAATTGTTGAAAATGAAACCACTTAGCTTAGAGCCAAGGTTACTGAATCCACAGTGACCTTTGTTTTATTACATTTCAAGGGACACATCTTTGAAGAAAAGCCAAGTTTGAAGGAGTCAGACCTCCAGAAGTGTCTCTTCCTCCACCAGAACCCCCCAGCCCTGGGCAGGACCCCCTCTATCAGGCCACCTGCAGGCTCTCCCAGCCCCCTGCCCCCCCGACTGGCCCTCAGTCTCGGTAGCAAAGGCACCACTTCAGAATCAAGTGACCTGCCGCCAGGCCCAGGGCGGGAGGAAGAGGTGAGGAAGAGGTGAGTCCCACTGGCTTCCCTGTCTCCAGGCTGCCCTGAGAACTAATGCGTTCTCTTCCATCTAATGGGATGGAAGAGATGTGTCTTAATTTGCATTCCTGCAGCACAAGTAGGAGTGAAAGCAATGTTTCAGGGTTTAGAGAGAAATATCAACTGAGACATTTTAAATCTCCTGGGGTCTCTCTGGACCACGGTGGAAGCTGAAAATCATATATTTGAACTCACAGTCCCACTGTCAGAATACACGCATACAGCCAAGCACACAGATCCCCAATGTAACGTTGTACCTTTTGATGAAGAAATGGAAGCCAGACATTTTGGAGACACTGAGGGGTCAGAGGCATACAGTGTAAATTCCTCCAAACCCATTTAGGCCTCAAGCCCAGAGCTTTCTGCTTTCCTACTCCCTGGAAAACCTCCACGGCATGGTTCCCTGGGGCCCCCTCAGTCCTCCCCTCTTGAATTGCAGGCTCCGCAGGCTGGGGCCTGGTGGGGGAGAACAGAAGAAGGAGCGGAGGTGCTGTCCTTGTGGGCATGCCCTCCCAGGATTCAGCTGGATTCGGAAAGGGTTCAATACAAAACCACCCTACACAGCACCCTGCTCAGGGTGGCAGGGCACTAAGAACAGCCTTTGGAGAAAAGGGGCAAAAAGGAAGAACAATATGCTTTCATTCTAACTCATAAGGATCGGGACTTTAATTGAAAGGGGATGTTACCCAATTCCTAAATAACAAAGCGCTGACTGGTCTGAGCTAACAAAGGATATTGATCACTTTGACATGTACAAAATGCTAGATTGTACTTTTCAAAAACATACATATTGGAAATATTTGCTGTATTATCTTGTTCTAGTGTTGATATATGTCCAGGATCAGTGGCTCTCCTTACATTATTATTTCATTACAATTTCATAAATCTGTACCTAAAAATAACTCAAACCAGATTTTACTTAGAGTTCAATATTAAACTCAACATATTTTTTTCCTAAGAACTTTAGATCCAGAAGGAAGGTCTTTAGCTGCTTGGCAGGTGGCCCCGTAAACTCAGTGGTGTCTGCTAGCCCAGCCCCACATGATATGGGGTTATCAACACAGATTGAGAGCAGAGGGAACATTTTATTTGAGATAAATAAAAATCCTTCACCCCCTTTCTCTCTGGGCCACCCCCACCACAGGGAAGCCCTCCGCCCCTCCATCGCTGCAGAGGAAAAGTGAGCAGGTGAGTGTCACATTCCAAGGCCTCCAGAAAGATGTAGATGCTTTTCCCTCCAGAAGCAGACAAGGGTATCTTAACTATCCACTTGGTTCATCTGCTGACGAGACCCCTGCTGACAGTCAGAGGAGCCCGCCAGAGGGATGATCTAAGCTAAGTCCTTCTGTCATACATTGTCTGCAAGGTAGTTGGAAGGCATCCTGATTCATACGAACTACAAGCCCTTCAGAATGCTTACTGTGTGCAGTCACTGTACTAGGTACTGTACATACGTCATCTCGTGGAAGCCTCGCCACTCTGGCGGTGGGGTGGGGGGGGGCACCACTGAGGTCTTCACAGATACGGAGAATGAGACTTAGGGTCAGCCCCTTGTCTGATGTCATGCAGCCAGCATCTATCAGAGCCAGGGTTCTGACCGGGTGACGTTTAGGGTCCCTTCTAACACCTAGAGTCCCGAGTGTGGAGCCACCACCAGGGAGCCAGGGAGGCTGGAGGCACTCCCAGCTTCCCTCTCCACGGAGGACCTGAGTGCATGACTTGGCCTCTCCAAAGCTCCCATCCACGGGCCACTGGGATCGCACAGAGCCTTGCCCTTCACCCTGCTCTGTCAGCCACATCCAGGTGACCTCACCGACCCACCCCTAAGCCAGTACCGCCCAACAAGCCACCTTTAATCCTGACCTTTCCACAGGATATTTCTAGTCACCTTTTGGATGTCGTACACGTGCCTCAAACTCACCTTGTCTAAAGACAACCCCTTCTTCCCCAAACCTGCAAGTCATCCTCACCATCCATCCACCATCCCACCGGGACCAGAACTCACACATTCATGCGCACTCACACTCACTCACCCATACACACATTACAGTGAGCTCAAGCTCCTGATAAGAAAACAGTGCTGCACAGAGGATGAGCAGACAGAGAACCTTTCCAGAATGCTGAGGCCCCTAACTGTGGACTTCAGGGGGCAACAGCTGGTGTTGGTACTATCTCTACAAATTAGCAAATCAGGGTCTTAACAGAGAAGCTGATTCTTCTTGTACCAAGATTCTTTTATGCTGTGGGGTTTACATCCTTAATCATGCAGGACTTATGCAAACCGCCTTTGCCCTTCATGGGAAGTCGCTACAGACACCAGGTATCACCATGTTCTCAAGGTTCATCAAGTCTGTGTCACTTCTTGGGGACCAGGCAGCATTGTCAGCCCCCAGGCATCTTGAAAGAGCACCTCAGATTTCTAGCATCTCAGAAAGCCCACTGGGTCCCAGGGGTCCCAGCACCTCATTCATAGTCGTTAGCTGGTGGTTTAATAGTGAATTGTCACATTCACAAATCCTTCCCTGCATCCTCCCAGACTCGATGGGATTCTATGTCTATGTCAAGGAGCTGGTCATACACGCGTAGTTGCCATGATTCAGAACCGACCAATGATTCCCAGTGGTTCCTATAAACTTTCTCTAACATGTGTTGTACATTTTGCCCCTTTGGAGGGTCATCCTGCATTGACACCCCTTAGGAACTCAGCTACAGTCACTGGGGCTGTCCTCACCGACCTGCTTCTGAGCTCGGACTGTAGCCAGGGGTGTCCCCTCTAATCTGGCTCCATAGTCACACCTCCTCCAGTACTGGAGTATCTCTTTGTTTTCTCACAACAAGACATTCCAGGTCCGTCTGGAGTTCTTGCTCCAAATGTGGAACATGTTGCGCTCAGAGTAGCCTGGCTCCTTGTGGTGGAGAACAGCATGAGAAGCCCGGGCCTGAGCTCCTGGGGGATGCAGCACACAGCAGAGAGGGTTAAGCCCCCAGGGACGTCCTCAGCTACCCCTGCCCTTACTAAGCGCACGTGAGGGCGCCCTCACCTCTACCCTCTGCTTGGACTGCCCAGTCTTCATCTTGCTCACTGGTTTGATTGGATATAGGATGCCCTATCCTATAGAGCCTCACTGCAAACAGGGTTTACACCCCTGGAAGCCAGAAACCGTGCAAGGCTCCACCGTCTTCTCTCTCTTGGATGCGTGGGCCAAACACCCTGGCCTGAACTTTGGAGACCAGCCCCCATCACCATAACTCCAGCTCCAATGGAAAGGGGAAGCCGTCCCCACCTCTCCAGGGACCATCCTCCATGCAGCCAGGAAGCAATGGGAGAGACCGAAGCACTGCAACACAGCGTTTCCTGCTGACTCCCCATGCTCATGAGCAGCAGTATCGTTACGTACCTTTCATCTCGGGCAGGTTGGTGTGGACTCCAATTTCTTTTGGCTGTTGGATAAATACAAACATCTGACCAGTCCGTCATCTCAAAAGAAAATGGACTCTTGGGTGAACCTTGAGGACATCACGCTCAGTGAAATAAGCCAGTCACTAAAAGACAAATACTGTCTGATTCCTCTTACGTGAGGTACTTAGAGTCGTCAAAACCACGGAGATGGAGTAGAACAGTGGCTGCCAGCCGCTGTGGGAACTCGTGCCTCCTGGCGACGGGGTGCCGGTCTCAGTGACGAGCTCCGGGGATGCACGTTACCCACGCGGCTTGTGCGACCCACTGTGCGGTCACAAAGGGCTAGGGTGATGTATTTCGTTACATGTGTTTGACCACGATGTTAAAAATTGAAAAAAAGAGGGGCGCCTGGGCGGCTCAGTCGTTGGGTGTCTGCCTCCGGCTCGGGTCGTGGTCCTGGGGTCCTGGGATCGAGCCCCACATTGGGCTCCCTGCTCAGCAAGGAGTCTGCTTCTCCCTCTGCCTCTCTCTCTCTCTCTATCTCTCATGAATAAATAAATAAAATCTTTAAAGAAAATAAATAAGTAAATAAAATAAAGACTATCTAAAACTAACATGCTAGGATGCCTGGGTGGCTCAGTCGTTAAGTGTCTGCCTTCGGCTCAGGTCATGG
>NW_028023164.1:0-649 GCF_054177405.1 Leptonychotes weddellii
AATAAAAAGGGAAGTTAAATTTTCTAATTCAATGACTAACAAGTCAAGTCTAGCAGGTTTTTTTTTTTTTTTTTAAGATTTTATTTATTTATTTGACAGAGAGAGAGACAGCAGAAGAGGGAACACAAGCTGGGGGAGTGGCAGAGGGAGAAGCAGACTCCCCGCTGAGCAGGGAGCCCGATGCGGGGCTCGATCCCAGGACTCTGGGATCATGACCGGAGCCGAAGGCAGACGCTTAACGACTGAGCCACCCAGGCGCCACCTAATTTCAGAATATTTTCATCACCCCAAAAAGAAACCCCCATACCCATTAGCAGTAATTCCGTTCTCCCTCCAGCCTCTGGTCACCACTCATCTACTATCTTTTTGTGGATTTGTCTACTCTCGCCTTTTCATATCAGTGAAATAACAGAATATGTGGCCTTTTGTGGCTGGCTTCTTTCACTTAGCATTAATATTTTCAAGGTCCATCCATGTTGTAACAAGTATCAGTACTTCAAAGCAGGGGCTTTGTCTCCGCCTAGCGGCCGCCAGCCTCAACCACAACCTCCCAGGGCCATGCCTTCTTGAAACTGTCGATTCGCCCACTGAAAAAAGATTTTGCCTCTCATTTTAACATGGAACCCCAGGGCCGGGGAGATTTCTGCTG
>NW_028023165.1:0-649 GCF_054177405.1 Leptonychotes weddellii
TCTAATGGCCTTTCTTTCTTTCTTTCTTTTTTTTTGGCTCTTGAAAAATGATTTACCTAATTATCTTTCTCTGCACTCGTCATGCCAAGTTAGCCTGCTAGACTAGCCTCTGCGAATTTTTTCCATTTGGCGTCATTCCCAACTTTTAAGAAATGGCTCAGAATCCTCCTGCTCCATGAACCTCTCTGACGCCTGTGACAGAGATGGGCTCAATGTCCCCAGGGCAGCAGCTCCTTCCTCCCAGGCAAACAACCACACACACTGTCCGTCTCCCCTGTGGTCCGGTCCCTATGGCCATGGGCTCAGTTCTGGCCTGCCTGTGAGTCCCAGGTCTGCTCCATGACAGCCTCTGGCTTGGGGACCCCAGTAGAGGCAGGACCGCACGTGGGCAGGAGCATGCGTCCTCACCGACTGCATGGAACCCACACCTCCCGCCCACCAGGCTGGGTCTTGAGTGGGCAGTGAAAGCCTTTTATTCTGTTGAGCTATCAAGGTTGTTTGTTAAAACACTTAGCAAATCTTGATGATGAGGCTTAATTTTATGTCTTATCTGTTTCTTTCCTCTATCTCATCTAATTAGACATAATAGATTGCTGGCAGATAGTGTATGTGTAACATTTTTATTATGTATATTCACTTTTAAAGTATT
>NW_028023166.1:0-649 GCF_054177405.1 Leptonychotes weddellii
CACAAAGCTGCCCTTCAGGGCAGAGAAACCTCAGCTCCTGGCACAGCGCTAACAGCCCCGGAGGCTCAGAGGCTGGTGGGAGCCTAATGCTTCCTGCCTCGGGGGCCCCCAGGGTGCTCTGTGACCGCCCAGACTGGCCGCGCAGCTGTCACAGGGCAGGAGCGAAGGCCCGCCTCACACAGCCCTGCTGGCCCAGCCCCGCACCGTCCTCAGGCGCAGCTCCAGACCCAGTGCCTGCATCCTGTGCTGGAGCGATCGGGGTCGGGGGGGACCCTCCTGCGGGAATGCCCGGCCGCCAGACTCAGGACGGGTCCCTGGCACCTTCCAAGCTGCACCCCTCTGGAAGAGCATGCACCCCCACGCGTGCGCCCTTCGGGGGCCTGCTGCGTAGACCGGCTCCTGAGGGAGACTCAGCGGGCCAGGACTCCGCCCGCCTGCCCCCGTCCCGTCGCAGGAGCTGTTTGCTTCCAAACATGGAAAATAAATGAGCACGCGGACGGTGTTTCCTGGGCTCCTGTGCCTCTGACGCCCAGCGGAGCAGCCCCGAGGGGTGCTGGAGCCCAGACGCACACGCACAACACGTGTGTGCACGCGTGCTCATCAGCACACGCGTGTGTGCTCCTGGACACAGCTGAGGCCCGCGCTCAGA
>NW_028023167.1:0-649 GCF_054177405.1 Leptonychotes weddellii
TAAAAATAGTGTTCCCAAATTAAACAAACAGAATGAGATACCTATTTTAATTGGTATGCAAAAGGCTTCAAAAGGCTTCAAGGTTCCAAAATAACTGTGTTGAAAAAAAATCACCCACACAAAAATGACACAAGAAGTACCTAAAACGAAAGATGGCCTAACTCCTATAGCCCCACTCCTTCCTCCTGTATAGCACTCATTCCATCATTTATCCTCTGTCTAAATTGTCCTTCCACTCTGAAGAGACTATAATACTATAAACAAAAGTTCATCAAGTCAGAGGTCTCACGGATACCCCTGTATCTACTGTCAAAGGAGGACCTCCATATAGACTCCTCCCAGAGTTGATGAGACTCTTGAGAATTATCCAGTAAACTTCTACGTTATCCCCTTAAACAGCTAAGGGAAACTAAAATTAAAATTAGTGAAAACCTTGCCAAATTCTGGTAGATACCAGAGCTACACCCTCTGCTTTAAACCCTACATGTAGCCTGCGGATGAAATCCTAGGAAAACTGGCAGAAGCCAGCTAAGGGTGAGGATTCTCACCAGAGTTAGCTCTTCAGATCTCTGTGTGTAGCGCCTGATAAAGAGAGAAAAATAAAATAGCTTTTGCACTCAATTTGTGGGTGTCTCTTTTTTTTTTTTTT
>NW_028023168.1:0-649 GCF_054177405.1 Leptonychotes weddellii
TTGCACAATTCACAGCGCTTACCAGAGCACATACCCTCCCCAGTGTCTATCACCCAATTCTTTTTCAGGTATTTCATTGTTAGTATATAGAAATGCAACTGATTTCCGTATGTTGGTTTTGTATTGTGCAACTTTACTGAATTCATTTATCAGTTCTAACACTTTTTTGATGGAGTCTTTAGGATTTTCTGTATGTAGGATCATATATCATTTTCAAACAAAGACACTTTTACTACTTCTACTTACTACTACTTTACTACTTCCTTTTCTTGCCTGATTTCTTTGGCTAGGACTTCCAGTCCTCTGTTGAATAGGAGTGGTGAGAGTGGGCACCCTTGTCCTGCTGCTGATCTTAGAGGAAAAGCTTTCAGCCAATCACTTTTGAGTATGATGTGCTGTGGGCTTGTCATAAATGGCCTTTATTTAATTAAAATATTTTTATACTATAGCCTATTTATTGAGCATTCTTCTCGTGAAGGGACATGATATTTTGTTATATGCTTTCTCTGCATCTATTGAGATGATCATATGATTTTTATTTTTCTATTAATGTGGTTTATCACTTTTATTGATTTGTGTATATTGAACCACTTGTGTATTTTGTGTATATTGACCCTTGCATCACAGGGATAAATCCTGCTTGATCATG
>NW_028023169.1:0-649 GCF_054177405.1 Leptonychotes weddellii
CATTTCAATTGTTTCCAGTTTTTAAACAGCGCTGTAATCAAAATCCTTTTACATCTCTCCTTCAGTACGATGGCAATCATGTCCCTAGAAGACATACCCAGGAGTAGAACTGCTGGGTCATATGTGCATCTTTATTTTTTCTACGTATTGCAAATTTGTTTTCCAAAGTGAATGTAGCAATTTACTCTCCCAACCACAGCATGGGAACTGTGGGTGCTCCGTATCCCCGTTAACACTTGGTGTTGTCAGAAATCGGTTTTGGCAAGTCTGAAGGATATGAAATAGTGTCTCACTGAGGTGTGGTTTCAATCTGCACTCCCCTGATAACACTCTTCTTTTGCTTATTGGCCATATGGGCTACCTTTTCTAGGATTTGCCTATTCCTGCTTCTTCACCCACTCCCTTTCTGTAGGTTGTTGGTCTTTTCCTAATTGATTTGTAAGAATTATCGGTATGTTCTGAATACCAACCCTTTTTGGTTAACAAATCACAGATATCATCTTCAAAACAGTGGTTTTTCTTTTAAAAATCTGCTCCTGGTATCTTTTATCATGAAGAAATTTTAAAACTCTAATGTAAACATTTTCAATCTTTTCCTTTCTGGTCTTTGTTTTTCTGACTTAAGAAATCCTTCACCAACACAACACCA
>NW_028023170.1:0-649 GCF_054177405.1 Leptonychotes weddellii
CCACTCAAAAAAGCAATAACATTTCGAGAGAAGAATGTTCAATTTCTGTTAAATTTAGGTACTGCATCTGTGAGCCAGGCTATATACAGTGGGATAGTTATGAAGGATTTTTCAGTCTCCCCTCAGGTGGTCTCTGTATGTAAGGAGAATTTACAGCATCTGCTATAAATTTCACTTTAGTTCTTTCATCTGTAAAATCAGGTTTTCACCCAGTAATTTCTAAGTTGTTTTTCCTCCTGTAACTAGGGGAAGTGTTTGAAACTGGATCTTTCAGCATTTGTTTCTGTTTACAAGATACCATCAACTGGAAATAATGCTTGTATCTAAAACTCAACCATACAAGTGGACTCTTTTCCTAACATTCCTATTTCTATCCATTGAATCACCTGAGGCTGTACTGGTATTATACGAAAGGCAGACTGAATTAGAAATTTGGGCAGCAACCTTTTGGAATTTGCCTTTATAGCAAGTAGTGTTGTGGTATGAATGCCCACCAAAACCTGAGTCCCTCATCCAAACCTTTTACTTCTTTTTTTTTTTTTAAAGATTTTTATTTATTTGAGAGAGAGAGCGAGAATGAGAGAGAGAGAGAGCATGAGAGGGGGGAGGGTCAGAGGGAGAAGCAGACTCCCCACCGAGCAGGGAGCCC
>NW_028023171.1:0-649 GCF_054177405.1 Leptonychotes weddellii
GAAATGTCAAAGAACACAAAGGTCTTTAAAATTTGTCCCACAGGTAGTATAAAGTAATTTAAAGTAATATTCATACTGTGATATGAAAAAATTATCTGTCCTCATTGAGTCAATGGATATCTGTCACTAAATCAATCAAAAAAATTACAAATTTGAATATAGGTGTTAACTTCAGGAAAAACAGAATATACTTGAAATTATTTCATGCAAGGCACCTTGTACATAAAATACTCCGGTGACCTGAATTTGCAAATTATACCAGAAAATATTTCTCAAGTATACTGTTAATGATGTGAAAGTCCTAAGTAGTGATTAATGTGAAAGTTGTGTTATTATGGATGAAAATAAGAGAAACTAATTTTTATATTCTTTTAATTGTAATCACAATTCTGTAGTTATTTTTTTACAAATGGTGAGTGAAATTAGGTAAATGAAATCAGGTGAGTGGAATCACCACACTTTGTAAGTTGGCCTAAATGCAGTACTTTGTAAAAGCAAAGTCCAAATTCGAACCCAAGTCAACATGAATGGAGAAAGCAGGCCCTTTTCACACAATAATCAACACTTCTGATTAATAGCTATATATTCCTTAAGAAAAGGAAACTTTGTCACCTTAGTTAAGTCCAAGTTAGCCCCAGAAGTCTGTTCT
>NW_028023172.1:0-649 GCF_054177405.1 Leptonychotes weddellii
AGAAGCAGGCTCTCCACTGAGCAGGGAGCCCGATGCGGGACTCGATCCTGGGACTCCAGGATCATGACCTGAGCCGAAGGCAGTCGCTTAACCAACTGAGCCACCCAGGCGCCCTCAACTCTGGTTTCTATCGCTGAGTTCTGGAAATACCTCCATCTGCTTATAGGCTCATGCCCTGCCTTGCTTTTGACATTTTTCTGTCAGGGTCTAGCCTCTTGTCTCAGGACTAAAGGTGGGTGCCTGGGCACTGCAAGTTATTTTTTAGAAAAAATAGAACCTCAACTTCTTCACTTGGTACAGTGGACACCTAGTTTCCTGGGATGGTCACTGTCCTGCTAGGAAGTTACTGCCAACTCTAGACAATTCTCCTTGTAGGACAGCCTCTCCCACCCCACTTAAAATTGCATATCTGCCCCTACAAACTCCGCATTTCCTTTTTCTACATTATTCTTCCTCATAGCACTTATCTTCTAATGAACACCATAATTTACTTATTTATTTTGTTTAATGCTTGGCTTCCCCTACTGGAATATAAACTCAGTGAGGGCAAATAAATCTCTCTTTGGTTCACTAATTTGTCCTCAAAAACTTAATCAGTGCTTACTATATGGTAGATGCCCAACAAATTATTTGTTGAAGGTTGAATGAA
>NW_028023173.1:0-649 GCF_054177405.1 Leptonychotes weddellii
CCAAAGGAACAAACTTTCTGAATTTGGTTGTGATGGTATCACTGCTTTTCTTTAATTATACCACCAAAGCATGGGTCCCTAAAAAGTTTAGTTTTGTCTTGTTTTTGAAATTATCTAAATGGAACCATGTAGTAAATACTATATTTCAACTGGCTTCCTTCACTTAATGTTGAGTTTGTGAGATTCATCCATGCATCCGTAGATGCTTCCTTGCCCTATAATCTAGAGTATTCCATTGTATAAATATTACCAATTTCTCTATTCTGCTGTGATACTTAGATTGTTTGAAATTTTTACCAGTTAAAAATAATGCTATGTGAAGATTTTTGCACATGCCTCTTAACGCCCATGGCTCTGGGTGACTGTTGGGTATAAACTTAGCAATGACATTGCTTTATCATAGGAGTTTTCTATCTTCATTATTAATAGATAGTTTTAAACTTCTTTTCAGAGAAGGTATTTCAATTGACATTCCCAATTGCAGTGTTGGAGTTTTGCTTTCGCTCCACATCTACACCAATAATTGATGTTAAAACTTTGCTTTATTATTACCGTCTAATTGATGGTAATTAATAATTCACTATGGTTAGACATTTTATTTCATTGATTACTAATGTATTTGGACATCCTTATTTTATTAGCCATTTAG
>NW_028023174.1:0-10882 GCF_054177405.1 Leptonychotes weddellii
GATCCATGAGCATGGAATATTTTTCCATCTTTTTGTGTCTTCTTCAATTTCTTTCATGAGTGTTCTGTAGTTCCTAGAGTATAGATCTTTTAAACCTCTTTGGTTAGGTTTATTCTGAGGTACCTTATGGTTTGTGGTGCTATTGTAAATGGAATTGTTTCTCTAATTTCTCTTTCTACAGTTGCATAGTTAGTGTAAAAGAAAGCAACTGATTTCTGTGCATTGATTTTGTATCCTGCCACATTATTGAATAGCTGTATGAGTTCTAGTAACTTGGGGGTGGCGTCTTTTGAATTTTCTACATAAAGTATCATGTCATCTGTGAAGAAAGATAATTTACTTCTTTGCCAGTTTGAATGCCTTTTATTTCTTTTTGTTATTTGATTGCTGTTGCTAGGAATTCTAGTACTATGTTGAACAATAGTGGCAAGAGTGGGCATCCTTGACGTGTTCCTGATCTTAAGGGAAAGGCTCTGATCTTTTCCCCATTGAGGATGATATTCGCTGTGGGTTTTACATAGATGGATTTTATAACTTGAGGAATGTTCCCTCTATCCCTATACTCTGAAGAGTTTTAATCAGGAAAGGATGCTGTAATTTGTCAAATGCTTTTTCTGCATCAATTGAGAGGACCATATGGTTCTTCTCTCTCTCCTCTTATTAATGTGTTCTATCACATTGATTGATTTGCGAATGTTGAACCACCTTTGCATCCCAGGGATAAATCCCACTTGGTCATGGTGGATGATCCTTTTAATGTATTGTTGGATTCTATGAGCTAGGATTTTGTTGAAAATTTTGGAATCCATATTCATCAGGGATATCGTTCTGAAGTTCTCCTTTCTGATGGGGTCTATCCCTGGTTTGGGGATTAAGGTAATGAGACTGGAAGCTTTCCTTCTCTTTCTATTTTTTAAAACAACTTCAGGAGAATAGGTATTATTTCTTCTTTGAATGTTTGGTAGCATTCCCCAGGGAATCCATCAGGCCCTGGACTCTTGTTTTTTGGGAGGTTTTTGATCACTGCTTCAATCTCGTTACTGGTTATTGGGCTATTCAGGTTGTCAGTTTCTTCCTGTTTCAGTCTTGGGAACTTATAGGTTTCCAGGAAGGCATCCATTCCTTCCAGCTTGCTTAATTTATTGGCATAGGTGGTTGATAATGATTTCTAATAATTGTTTCTATTTCCTTGGTGTTAGTCATCATCTTTCCCCTTTCATTCATAATTTTATTAATTTGGGTCCTTTCTCTTTTCTTTTGGATAAGTCTGGCCAGTGGTTTATCGATCTTATTAATTCTTTCAAAGAACAAGCTTCTAGTTTTGTTGATCTGGTCCAATGTGTTTCTGGTTTCTAATTTATTGATATCTGCTCTAATCTTAATTATTTCTCTTCTAATGCGTGGCTTAGGCATTGTTTCTTGCTTTTTTTGTAGTTCTTAAAGGTGTAAAGTTGGTGAATTCGGGATTTTTCTATTTTTTTGAGTGAGGCTTGGATGGCTATGTATTTCCCCCTTAGGACCACTTTTGCAGTATCCCATAGATTTTGGACTGATATGTTTTCATTCTCATTGGTTTCCATGAATTGTTTAAGTATTCTTTGATTTCCTGGTTGACCCAAACATTCTTGAGCAGAGTGGTCTTTAGCTTCCAAGTGTTTGAATTTCTTGCAAATCTTTTCTTATGATTAAGTTCCAGTTTTAAAGCATTATGGTCTGAGAATATACAGGAAATAATCTCAGTCTTTTGGTATTGGTTGAGACCTGATTTACGACCCAGTATGGGGTCTATTCTGGAGAAAGTTCCATGTGCGCTTGAGAAGAATGAGTATTCTGTTGTTTTAGGGTGGAATGTTCTGTATATATCTATGAGGTCCATCTGGCCCAGTGTGTCATTCAAAGCTCTTGTTTCTTTGTTGATTTTTCTGCTTAGACGATCTCTCTGTTGCTGTGGGTGGAATATTGAGGTCTCCTAAAATTAATGTATTATCAATATGACCCTTTATTTTGGTTAACAGTTGGCTTATGTAGATGGCTGCTCCCATGTTGGGGGTGTAGATATTTACAATTGTTAGGTCTTCTTGTTGGATAGACCCTTTAAGAATGATATAGTGTCCTTCTGTGTCTCTAATTATAGTCTTTTGCTTAAAATCTAATTTGTCTGATATAAGAACTGCTACCCCAGCTTTTTTTTGAGGTCTGTTGGCATGGAAGATGGATCTCCATCCCTTCACTTTCGGTCTGGATGTATCTTTAGGTTCAAAATGAGTCTCTTGTAGATAGCATATGATGGGTCCTGTCTTTTTATCCAATCTGCAACCCTGTGCCTTTTTATGGGAACATTTAGGCTGTTCACGTTGAGAGTGATTATTGAAAGATATGAATTGTTTGTCATCATGTTGCCTGTGAAGTCCTTGTTTCTATAGATTGTCCCTGTAAATTTCTGTTCTATATCACTCTTGGGGTCTTTCTCCTTTTTTAGAACCCCCACCCTTAATATTTCTTGCAGGGCTGGCTTAGTGGTCACATATTCTTTCAGTTTCTGCCGGTCTTGGAAGCTCTGCATCTCTCCATCCATTCTAAATGACAGCCTTGCCAGATAAAGTATTCTTGGCTGCATGTTCTTCTCATTTAGTACCCTGACTATGTCTTACCAGCCCTTTCTAGCTTGCCAGGTCTCTGTGGATAGGTCTGATGTTATTCTGATGTTCCTCCCTCTGTACGTAAGGAATCTCTTCCCCCTAACTGCCATTAAGGTGGTTTCCTTGGTTCTAAGATTTGCGAGTTTTACTATTATATGACAGGGCATTGGCCTGTTTTCCTTGATCTTGGGAGGGGTCCTCTCTGCCTGTAGGTCAGGAATATTTGTTTCATTCCCCAGATTAGTGAAGTTCTCTGCTATGATTTGATCAAGTATATCTTCTAGTCCTCTCTCTCTCTCCACCCCCTCAGGGATCCCAATAATTCTGACATTGGAACGTTTCATGGTGTCATTTATTTCTCTGATTCTGTTTTCATGGATTTTGAGTTGTTTCTCCCTGGCCTCCTCTTTATCCTTCTTTTCTCTCAATTGGTCTTCTAGATTGCTGATTTGTTCTCTGCTTCGCTTACCCTAGGTGTTAGATTATCTAGATTAGATTGGATCTCATTGATAGCATTTTTTAAGTTCTGCCAGTTCAGCTTTCATTTCTGCCCTTAGAGACTCTATGTTGCCATTAATTGATTTCACCATTCTAGCTATTGTCTTCACAACTGTTACCCTGAATTCCATTTCTGACATCTTGGTTATATCTGTACCCATTTGCAAATCTGTGGCAGAAGTCACAGTCTCTGAGTCTTTCCTATTTTGGGGGTTCCTCCTCCTAGTCATTCTGTTGAGGGGTGGTTGAGGGAATGTATAGAGTCCAAATTATTGACCATAACCCAAGCAAGGTGTACCTGTTTTATAGGGACCTTAGGGTTGTTGGCCTCTTGTTCTCCCAGCCTGTCTTCTGGGGGAGGGGCCTGCCCGTGCTGTTACTCAGGCATCCCTGTTTGGGCAGAGTTGCCCTGCCCCCTGGGGGGGGTGGGCTCAGTGAAAACCAGTTTTGGGGGCTTTTGTTCTCTGGCAGCTTTCCCTGGTGGCTTTCCACATCTCTTCTGAGAGTCAGAGCAGAAGAGATCATTTCCCACCCTCTGCCTCTGAACAGAGAGATCGCCGTTTGTTCTTCAGTGAGCTCGCCAGGCCACAATATCCCCATTTCTGTCTGTGCTGCTATAAACTGCAGTGTCCTGGTTGTGTGCCCCTCAGCAGTGCTCCCAGTCCTCGCCTCCAGGTCGGGGCACGGGGGCATGTCTCTGCCCTTTGTGCTTCTAAAACCGCCAGCCGTCCCAGTTCACATGTGTGGCCTGGCTGCTCCAGGTTTCAGTGTGGGGAGCTGCTCTAAAGTCCTTTCCCTGCCACTACTGGTCTATGAGTCTGCCCCATCCCCAGCACAGGAGGTTTTTGCTCACCGGTGGTGTAGGATCGCCATCGGTCCCTCCCCTTCTGCTTATCTTCAGTTATATGCCTGCAGAATCTCCGCTCCCCTCTTCATACCTCGAAACCAACCACCTGCGATATTCTGTTTGTAGAGATCCAGATATATCTTCCTATATCTCAAGCTGATTTTATGGGTGTTCAGAGTGGTCTGCTAGATACCCAGCTCAATTCCAGGGACTGGTTCGATAGGGTCTCCTGCTCCTCCACCATCTTTTTCTCCCCAGTACACAGGATTCTTTAAATCAAGCCTAGTCTACAGTAACTCAAAATTCTGTTCTCAACTTCTCCAGATGTATAGCATTCCACTTCTTCCAATTTAGTAATTTCTTGTAAATGGGAAAGTATCACAAGGTGCTGGGAAATGCTGGGGAAAATTATTTCGGTTGATATATCTGAAATATTTCTTCACTTAATTTATTTTTCTCCTCAACTGTAATCTGTAGGGCCAGGGCTATGTTTTTGTAATTCTAAATTCTTGCCTCACTATGTACCTCTATTAGTTAATCAATTGTGGAAAGTCAATCAATTTGTGGAAGGAAGAAAGGAAGGAAAGAAAGAAGGAAAGGAGGAAGTGAGGGAGGGAGGACAGACTGACTTTATTCAACTAGAAAGTATAAAACAAAAACCTTCTTTAGAGTAAGATTGAGTAATTAAACAGAATGAATAACCAATTCTTAAATATGAAAATTAAGCTTATTTCTTAAGACTAGCCCTTGGGTCAGTTGTACCTCTGTTCTTGCTTTTCTGTGTGCCTTATTCCTCTTAGTTGGCATATTCTTTCTTATCCTTCTAGCATTAGCTTAAAAATTACCAATTTTGCTGATTTTTCTCCTTTTATTCTGGACATTTTACTCACACATCATATATTTACTAGATCCTAATTTTTTTTTTATTTCATTGCAAATTTACATATTTGCATGATTTGTCTCACTAATTGTCTTTGAGTTCATTGACATAAGCCTTATTCATATTTCTACCCCAGCTCCTTGTATTAGCTGGCAAGGGAAACTATTTAATAAATATTTGTTGAATAAAGCAATATTTTTATTTTTTATTATTTTAATACGGTATGACATGGACTAAGAGCTGTCAGGCAATATCTATTCTCTCCTTCTTCACTGGCCTATGAACCTTTTTTAGTTAGCTACATAGCCACCTGAAAAAAGAGATATTTTTCAGTCCCTTTTACAATGAATGCAGTCATACAACTAACTTCAGGTCAATGGTATATGCCTGGAAGTTTCATGAATTACCCCCATTTAGTGTCCTTAGGGTGATAATATATCCTTCTTAACATTTCTTCTTCCTGTTGGCTGGAATGTAGATATGATGGCCAAGACACAAAGAGCCCTCTTTCAAATATTGACAGTGGTGGATCAAATGTACCCATGTCCCTGATGATAGACTGTATTTATTTACTCAGCTGATAGACTGCATTTATTTCTGTCTAGTTTAAGCTACTGTCATTTACATTTATTATATAAATATATATATTATCTATAATATATTATGTTAATAGATATTATCTATAATATAGATAATATATATTAGGGTATTTCACTACTCACAGTTAAAACTAAATCTTAACCATTGGTATAAATACCAAAATAATTTCTGTAAGTGTATTTTTCTTGGCTATTGTTATGAGTTGAATTCTATCTCCCAAGACTTCATATTTTGAAGTCCTAATATCTACTACCTCAGAAAGTGAGCTTATTTGAAAATAGTATCATTACAGATGTAATTAGTTAATAAGAAGTCTTACTGTAAAAGGGTGGGTCCTTGATCCAATATGACTGGTATCCTTATAAAAAGGAGACATTTGGACACAGACACACACCCAGGGAGAACACCATGTGAAAACTGGAGTGAGGCTGCCACAAGCTGGTGAGCTCTCAGAAGCTAGAAAAGAAGCCTGGAACAGATCCCTCCCTTGTGCCATCAGAGAAAGCATGGCACTTCCAACACCTCGACCTCAGACTTCCAGCCTCAGAACTGTGAGACAATATAAACTGTTGTTTAAACTCCTAAATTTGTGATACTTTACTTTAGCAGCCCTACCAAACTAATATAGCTGTTTCTTCCCTAGTAATTTAACACGAACAACATGAAGGGTTGTTACATAATTTAAAATAAAACCAATTTATTCTAGCATTGTTATATAAATGTGTAATTACAAAATAGTGAATAATTGCATTAAAATACATCGAGGTAAATTGTAGGAACAAAGTTATGGGTAAGTTAAATTTGTAATCAATCCTCAGTGCTTCTTTTGGCCATTTCCCCCCTAAAGAAAGGCCTTACATTCCCTTTATCCTTCATTATTGCCTAAGCATGGCAGTAGTCATTTTGCCTGAATCCTTGTATGAATTACTAAATAATGTTAGGTTAGATAAAAATTTATAGGAAATGTTAGAAAGCAATAGCCCTATGCAGTCTACCAATAGAATAATGACATATAAATAAAGTATTTAGATCCAGAAAAGCAAAGAATACTACTGGGGATTCTGGAACTCTAGTTCACATTGATAAAATATCATATTCTAATGATTATTAGTTTTGTCACATATTGTAATAAATCTCATTGTCTGTAAAATTTAATAACAACATAATCAGCTTGAGCCTTTGAGAGATGAAGGATACCTGTTGTCTTACTGATCTGAAAATGTAGAGAAAAATAAGTGTAGTCATGAAAACTGTGTTATAAATAATCTAATATTCCATCCTTCACAGTGATGTCTTTAAACTCTGAATGTGAACTTTGAAATTACTCTGCTAGCAAAATAGATTTAGTTTCAAGCCAGATGTCATCTTAAGTATGTTTACAGATATTTCTGTTGAAAAAATTATAAATATATTTTAGTAAATATATTTAAATATGTCTTTGTTTTTATGCCCAGAGCAAATCCAATATGTTATTTTATACTGTATAGCAGAAATATTTGCATTTCTTTCCAAATGAGACAATTTATGCTACACCTGAAAAAAACTTTTCTTTTGATCATGCTTAAGGCCATAGCTAAACTGTGGTCTAAGCTAGGTAGCTATATTTACATTTAAATATATTGCCTTACAGTAGTGATAAAGCTATAAAGTTGATTTTATATACCATAAAATGAATATGTGTGTATATATATATCATATATTTATATCCTATACATGTATACATATGTATATGTATATAGATACACCTATTTTTTAATATATATGCATACACACACACTATCCTAAGTAATAGCAATTTTTATGAAGTTCATATGCAAAGCATTCCTGAGGAAAACATTTGAGCTAAAATGCTTAACATCCTAAATTCAATGAATCTCTGATTTAATAAAGTAAGGCACTTCACTTTTTAATTTTTTTCTTCCCTATATAGTATCCTAAGGCTGCCATAACAAAATACCAGAAACTAAGTGATTTAAAAAACAGAAATTTATTGTCTCATAGTTCTGGAGGCTAAAAATCTGAGATCAAGGTGATGACAGGGCCATTTTCCTTCTGAAGGCAATAAAGAAAGATCTATTCCACAAAACAAATGGATAAACAAACAAACAAAAAGCAGAAACAGACCCATAAATGCAAAAACAGTCTAATGGTTGCCAGAGAGGAGGAGGGTAGGGGGATGGGCAAAATGTGTAAGGGAGAATGGGAGACACAGGCTTCCAGCTATGGAATGAGTATGTCACAGGAATAAAAGGTACAGCACAAGGAATAGAGCCAGTGATTTTGTAATAGTATTGTAGAGTGACAGACAGTAGCTCTGCTTGTGATGAGCATAGCATTACATATAGTGTTGTTGCTATGTTGTACACCTGAATCTAATGCAACATTGCATGTCAACTACACTTCAACAAAAAATAATAATCTAAAAAAGGAAAGATCTATTCTAGCCCTCTCTTCTAGCTTCTGATAGTTCCTTGTCTTCATGGGTTCTTTAATGAATCACTCTGTATCCACATTTCCCCCTTTTTATAAGGATTCGACATTGAATTAGGATCTACTCTCATGACTTCATTTGGACTTTATTACCTCTATAAAGATCCTATTTCCAAATTAGTTCACATTCTGAGGTACTGGGCTAAGACTACAACAAAAAGTAGAGACATGGTATATTAGGATCTTCTAAAGAAACAGAGACAATAGGAAAGATGATAGATAGATAATAGATAGATAGATAGATAGATAGATAGATAGATAGATAATAATCAGGAAGGAAGGAAGGGAAGGAAGGGAAACAGAAAAAGGATAGATAGATGATAGATAGATAGATAGATAGATAGATAGATAGATAGATATAGATATAGATATAGATAGGGAAGGAAGGGAAAGAAGAGAAGGAAGGAAGGAAGGAAAGGAAGGAAGAAAAAGAAAGAAAAAGAAGAAAGAAAGAAAGAGAAAGAAAGAAGAAAGAAAGAAAGAAAGAAAGAAAGAAAGAAAGAAAGAAAGAAAGAAAGAAAAAAGGCTATCTGACTTGTGATGAGTGATTGGCTTACATGATTATGGAAGCTAGGAAGTCCCATAATCTGCCATCTACAAGCTGGAAACCCAGGAGAGCCAATGGTGTGAGTTCCAGTCTTAGGGCAGAATGATAACCCCAACTCAATCAGGCAGAAATACTGAATTCTCCCTTCCTCTACCTTTGTGTTCTGTTTAGGACCTCAACAGATTGGATGATGCTCACTCACTCTGGGGAGGGAAAACTGATGTACTTGACACATTCAAGTGCTGATCTCATCTGAAAACACAATCACAGACATACCCAGAAATAATGTTTAACCAAATATCTGGTTATCTTGTGGCCCTGTCAATTTTGACACACAAAATTAACCATCATATATGGATACAATTTTGTTCCCAGATTTTAATCCAGCATGATTTCCTTTAAATGGAAAAATAATTGGAGCAAAAACAGTAGAACATAGTTCTATATAACCATCAATCAGAATCCTACATAATTTAGGAATCCAGGATATGATTAAATGATCTTCTTGTGTTGCCCCATCAACACAATCCTGAAAAGCCATTTGTGATGATTTTTAGTGTCTATAAAAAATTATACAGTAGAGATTAATAAACACCCTACTCCTTTTATAATTAATCATCCCAATTTTCCATAGAAAATTAAAAGAGGGGTTCAACCCATGTATAAATTACATTGCATCCAATGGTTTACTGATTCTACAGATTAATAAGTATGTTAATATTTGAGATTATATTGTATCTTTACCAGTATAAGTTAGTAAAGGATATGTGTATATATGTGTAACATATATATTTATTTTATTGTATTGTATTTTGTACTAATGCACACACACACAACGCACCCAACACCCTCCTCTTGGTAACTCATGAGGTGTGAGGTTGAAGTAGGGATATGACATTATGACTAGTTATTGAAAATCAAGAGTCTTCCAATTTGAGATTTTAAAAAAGTAAATTGAATTAACAAATGATGGAGAAGGCAGGTTTTCAGCCAGGCTTAGCAAAAACCTGAATCAGGTATTAAGTGCTAGCAGGACTCTACTTCACTTTCATGACTGTACTTTTTCTTTCTGTCAGTCCATTAGCTTCATTCTTTTGCACTGATGACTAGTTTATTCATAGGACAAGAACATGGTTACCAACAGCTTTTGCTCCTAACCTTCCAGTTTTTATCAAAAACAAATCACTGGGTGTTACACGCAAACAATGAATCATGGAACACTACATCAAAAACTAATGATGTAATGTATGGTGATTAACATAACATAATAAAAAAATACAAAAAAAAAAATCAAGATCTAACTTTCATTTTCATTTCTTGTTTAAAAAAATCCCTAGGGAAAACTCATGCTAGGGAAAATGTTTCATTGGCCAGGATTGGGTTAGGACCTTACTCCTGTCTATTCTCTGTGTTTGGAAGTAGGGTTATATAAAGTCCTGGTGGAAAAAAAAAATAGATAAAAAAAAGTCATGGTGACTCTTGATATAACCATGTGGAGTTGGTAGAACAACAATTTGCAACAGAAGTCATTGTGTTCTTCCTCCATAGGAAGGAAAGGAACTGAGAACTTGTGACTCCCACAAAAACAGACAAAAGTAAAATTTTAAAAATCCCTCATTACAAGGGCACCTGGGTGGCTCAGTTTGTTAAGTATCTTCTGCCTTCGGCTCAGGTCATGATCCCAGGGTTCTCAGATCGAATCCCACATCGGGCTCCCTGCTCAGCAGGGAGCTGGCTTCTCTCTCTTCCTGCTGTTCCCTCTGCTTGTGCTCTTTCTCTCTCTGTCAAATAAATAAAATCTTAAAAAAAATCCCTCATTACCTAAAAGACCTTGTATTAAGACCTCAGAAAATAAAACACTAAATATCACAGCTCCTAACCTCAAACAACATAGAACCTTTTGTGAGACTGGAATAAGGGAGAAAAGCAGGCATAGTTATCAAACATTGGTAGTCCTCCAAATATATTTATTTTTGGTTCCTTAAAATGGCCCTGCAGAAAGGTTTGTTTTTTTGTTTTTTTAAGCTATCTTGTAGTTAAACTAATGCCCAGAAAGGTTAAATGAACTGTCTAGTGTCATATAGCTATCAAATGTGGACCTAGATTTGAATTTAGGCTTGAAACTAATGTTATTCAAAGACTAAATATGTAAGATACCAGAAGAGTTACAGATAAAACATCAGGTGGATTTAAAAAGAAAGGAGAATCTGTCTGTTGGCCATTTGGATGTCTTCTTTGGAAAAATGTCTGTTCATGTCTTCTGCCCATTTCTTGATTGGATTCTTTGTTCTTTGGGTGTTGAGTTTGATGAGTTCTTTATAGATTTTGGATACTAGCCCTTTATCTGATATGTCATTTGCAAATATCTTCTCCCATTCTGT
>NW_028023175.1:0-649 GCF_054177405.1 Leptonychotes weddellii
TTGGAATAGTTTGAGGAATCATGGCTTTCTGAGTTACTAAGAAGGTATATTTTTCAAAACAAGAGGCTAGAACATATTTCGTTTGTTAGCTTTATAACATTTAAATAATAACACATATGGTTTATACATGCCTATTTATACTCTTGCCTTCGAAGCCTCAATGGGGAAAGTGACTCATTTAAGTATCGATCATGTTTAGCTTGGTATTCACCACTCTATAAATGTTCAATAAATATTTCCTGAATAAATGAAACAGCTAACTAAAAAATCATATAGCTATAAAACTGTTTCTAAGAGATTGCAACCTAATGAGGAAGACAATATGAGAGTTGTGAAATTGAAATTCAAAACACTTTATGATATATATAGTATGGAATATGTTAAATTCATTCTGAAATTCAAGTAATTTAACCAGAAATATCAGGATATGGGGTATTCTTTTCATGAATTAAAAAAAAATGTTACTGGTTATATTTTTCTTTAAGTAGTAAAATCTTAAAACTAATTTATTTGGAAATTTAACTTTATGGAATTAGGTTTTCCTGCCTTAAATATAGAATAGAACTGTACACACACACAATTACCTTTCTTGAGGAAATAGATTCCTCTTTGTGAGCAGTCCTTATTGCCCTTTGAATTGTATTTGGAT
>NW_028023176.1:0-649 GCF_054177405.1 Leptonychotes weddellii
TGTGCAGCCCCCCTGTAGTGTACAGCACCCCCTCCCCCCACCCCTCCACCCCCCGCCCCTGCAGTGCACAACTCTCCTCCCAGTGTGCCCCCCACCTAGTACCTGGGCCGCCCTGAGTGCTTGCTCCTCAAGCTTGGTGAACTGGAGTCTTGTCTGCTCTTCACCGGTTTTTCCCAGGGTTCAGCCCCCGCTCTCATTTTGTTTCTTGCTGTTTTCTCTCCATGTCTGTCCTGGGTTTCTGATTGCACGTGTTGTTTTTGCTTGCTTGCTTGAAGTACATTTCCAAGTGCTTTTTGAAGAGATGTGACACAGTCTGGAGTGGTGAGTTCTGGGCTTCTGCTAAGTGCTTGTTTGGGGCAGGAGAATTTTTATCTCAAATGTTTTGATTTGCATTTTGCATTTTCTTCTTACAGCAGTTTTGTATGGAGTTTGTCTTGATTTTTTTTTTTTTTCCCTGTTCTTGGGCTTTTTATAGATGGCTATTCTAGGTCAGAGGAGCTTTATTCTGTTAGTTTGTGAAATGTCGTTTCTTTACTGGGTGGGGCAGGCGAGTGTCTCTGCTCCGTGCGCTGCCGTCTGCCCTTTGTCCGGCTCCACTTTCCAGCCTGTCCATCCCTGTAGCTGGTGAGTGGCCCACCAGGCCCTGCCC
>NW_028023177.1:0-649 GCF_054177405.1 Leptonychotes weddellii
CATAGTTAGATGACCCTTTGCAAAGCACTTATCATTTTAATGCTATTAAAAGTATTTATTTATAGTCTCACTTCTTTGTAAGTTGCTTTTTATTTGGTTTACACAACCTGTCTGTACTTTCCTCAGGCCTAGTGTAGGGACTTATATAGGATAAAGGCTATATAAATTTTGTGTTAAACTATTTTTTCAACTTTTCAAATCTTAATCCCAAAGAATTGGTATTTCAAAGAATTTGTATTTCAAATTAATAATTTCAAAGAATCCAGTGAACCCTTATTTTCTGGTGATTCAATGATGGCATATAGCTTTTTATCACAGAAAATTTATATTTTATATTTATTGAAAATGTTCTTTAGACATGTGAGATATTGTTTTTAATCTTATACCACTTATGCAAACATAAAAAGGAAAATATAAGTAAAGTTAATTGGTTAAGGGATACTAAAATTACTTCCTACTCATAATCACTTGTCTGAAACAATTTTCAACTACTTACTGATGTCCTTTTTTTTTTTTCCTCACACAATATTATCCTCTGTGTCAACAAGAACTTTCCACTATTGTTTCAAGACTTATATCCAAGCCACTTACATCAATTCTGTAACTTCTAATCCTGGCAGATATTTGATATTACCAAAAGGTGTCAATA
>NW_028023178.1:0-649 GCF_054177405.1 Leptonychotes weddellii
AAAGAAAAGCTAGAGCCTGGTTTGTTTGATTTTTTTTAATCTTCATCCATGCAGAAAAAGTTCCAGGAGAGTCCACTGTCCGCACAACTCTGCCCCCACCACCCAGACTCGGAGGCTCTCATAATCATCTCAGGTGACGGTGAAAATGACATCCCTAGCAGCCACAGATCCCTATCCATAGACTGGGACGATCTGCATCTGTCACCTGCGCCTTGCATGACAGAGATGTGAGCTGGCACACATGCGCCCGAGTCTGTCGGAAACAGAGTCTGCACCTTTAGGTTACGTTAACCTGCTGCCGATCCACAAGAAGCTTCTGCCCGCACACGGTAGCTGCTTCGACTGTACGAGGGGAACCCAATACTGCTGTTCACCATGCCTCCTGAGTAGAACAATAAAAGCTACAGAGGGAGCTCTTCTCATTTGCAGTTTTAAAAATGAGTTGTGAGTTGGGGTGCCTGGGTGGCTGAGCGTCCAACTCTCGGTTTCGGCTCAGGTCATGACATTAGGGTCGTGGGATCAAGCCCCACATCGGGCTCTGTGCTCAGCAGGGAGTCTGCTTTTCCCTCTCCCTCTGCCCCTCCACTGCCCTGCACACTCACACACATGCGCGCGCTGTCTCTCAAATAAATAAAATCTTAAAAAAAAA
>NW_028023179.1:0-649 GCF_054177405.1 Leptonychotes weddellii
GAGGGCTGTTTACCTAATCTACCTGCTCTGGGAACCAGCATCTAGCTTTTGAAATAAAAGCTATATGTAGGCATTACAGAAATTTGTGATGGTAAAAATAGAAAATGAGAAGTAAAAATTATCCATCATCCCACAACTCTAGTAATCACTGGCAAATTTTCTTCTTCTTTAAAAAAGATTTAATTAATAGTTAACTAACTAATTAATTAATTTAGAGAGAGTGTGAACAGGCGGAGAGGCAGAAGGAGAAAGAGAACCTCAAGCAGATTCCACACCAAGCATGGAGCCTGACGTGGGGCTTGATCCTATGACCCTGAGATTATGACCTGAGCTGAAATCAAGAGTCAGACACTTAAAGTGACTGAGCCACCCAGGCCCCCCTCACTGGCAAATTTTCTTCCATATTCCCCCACCCAGCTCCTGCCCCACTCCTCACACACTCAGAGATATATGGGATAATTCTCTGCCTCTGTGTGTGTGTGTGTGTGTGTGTGTATTTAATTTTACTTAATAATTATATTGTAGTCATCTTGCCCAGCCATGAAGTGATCTTTGAAAACATGATTTCTGAAATTATAGATATGCTATTATTGCTAGAAATTTAGATTTTTCCTCTATAATAAATAGTGCTGCAATGACATCTTTTTTT
>NW_028023180.1:0-649 GCF_054177405.1 Leptonychotes weddellii
TCTAATGGCCTTTCTTTCTTTCTTTCTTTTTTTTTGGCTCTTGAAAAATGATTTACCTAATTATCTTTCTCTGCACTCGTCATGCCAAGTTAGCCTGCTAGACTAGCCTCTGCGAATTTTTTCCATTTGGCGTCATTCCCAACTTTTAAGAAATGGCTCAGAATCCTCCTGCTCCATGAACCTCTCTGACGCCTGTGACGGAGATGGGCTCAATGTCCCCAGGGCAGCAGCTCCTTCCTCCCAGGCAAACAACCACACACACTGTCCGTCTCCCCTGTGGTCCGGTCCCTATGGCCATGGGCTCAGTTCTGGCCTGCCTGTGAGTCCCAGGTCTGCTCCATGACAGCCTCTGGCTTGGGGACCCCAGTAGAGGCAGGACCGCACGTGGGCAGGAGCATGCGTCCTCACCGACTGCATGGAACCCACACCTCCCGCCCACCAGGCTGGGTCTTGAATGGGCAGTGAAAGCCTTTTATTCTGTTGAGCTATCAAGGTTGTTTGTTAAAACACTTAGCAAATCTTGATGATGAGGCTTAATTTTATGTCTTATCTGTTTCTTTCCTCTATCTCATCTAATTAGACATAATAGATTGCTGGCAGATAGTGTATGTGTAACATTTTTATTATGTATATTCACTTTTAAAGTATT
>NW_028023181.1:0-649 GCF_054177405.1 Leptonychotes weddellii
CATTTCAATTGTTTCCAGTTTTTAAACAGCGCTGTAATCAAAATCCTTTTACATCTCTCCTTCAGTACGATGGCAATCATGTCCCTAGAAGACATACCCAGGAGTAGAACTGCTGGGTCATATGTGCATCTTTATTTTTTCTACGTATTGCAAATTTGTTTTCCAAAGTGAATGTAGCAATTTACTCTCCCAACCGCAGCATGGGAACTGTGGGTGCTCCGTATCCCCGTTAACACTTGGTGTTGTCAGAAATCGGTTTTGGCAAGTCTGAAGGATATGAAATAGTGTCTCACTGAGGTGTGGTTTCAATCTGCACTCCCCTGATAACACTCTTCTTTTGCTTATTGGCCATATGGGCTACCTTTTCTAGGATTTGCCTATTCCTGCTTCTTCACCCACTCCCTTTCTGTAGGTTGTTGGTCTTTTCCTAATTGATTTGTAAGAATTATTGGTATGTTCTGAATACCAACCCTTTTTGGTTAACAAATCACAGATATCATCTTCAAAACAGTGGTTTTTCTTTTAAAAATCTGCTCCTGGTATCTTTTATCATGAAGAAATTTTAAAACTCTAATGTAAACATTTTCAATCTTTTCCTTTCTGGTCTTTGTTTTTCTGACTTAAGAAATCCTTCACCAACACAACACCA
>NW_028023182.1:0-649 GCF_054177405.1 Leptonychotes weddellii
CCCCTCAATCAGCATATTATATTTTTAACAAAGCAGAATCATGTTGTACAATGAAGGATAGTATAGTGGTTAAAAGTGAAAACATTGGTGCCTGGCAATTAATGAAAGATAACAATATGTAATGCGGTAGAGCATTGCAGTTAAGATCACAGACTTCAGACCCAGTCTACCTAGGTTTGATTCTTGATTTCTTCATCTAACATTTGTGTGCCTTGGTTAGGTTACTTAAACTATCTGTGACTTGATTTTTCCTTTGCACAATAGAAACAATTTTTGTTATTCATTTATTTATTCTAAAGATTTTATTTTTTAAGTCATCTCTGCATCCAACATGGGGCCTGAACTTACAACCCTTAGATCAAGAGTTTCATGCTCCACCGACTGAGCCAGCCAGGCACCCCAAAATGATAATTATTAATAACACGTGTGTCATAGGGTTGCTGTGAGAATCAAATGAGCTAATGTATAATATATGAAGTCCTTGGTCTAGTCCTGAAGCATTTTAAGAACTGAATAAATATTATGAATCTTTTGTTACTTAATTTACCTTGTACATTGCTCATCATACAGTTATTTCTTTAAAATTTTATGAATTATTATTGAGCTTGTGGTCAACTATAACTCATAGGATTTTTTTCCACGTGCAGTT
>NW_028023183.1:0-649 GCF_054177405.1 Leptonychotes weddellii
AAATTGAAGAAATGGTTTGTTAATAAAGTTACTATGCATTACATTTAAATGTTATACATCCTTATTTCAATATCATCTTCCTGCATTTTCTGTGTAGGGTGTTTTAACTCTACCTCTGTTAAAATATATCCATTATGTAAATATGGATGTATTTATTATCAAGGAAAGAGGATTACAAACAAATTTTAACTCCAAGCTTACTGAGGGTCCTTTTAAAATTCTTTCAATATATGAGTCATTATATTTTCTGTCAAGTTTCAATACAGTTCACATAAAGGAAAACAACAGCTAACATTTTTTGAGTGTTTATTATACAATAAACCCTATGTTACATGCTTTTTGTTTAGTTCTTTAAACAAACTTATGATATGGACATAGTATTAAATACTTATTAAAGATAAAAACACTAATTTTTAGAAATTAAGTGGAAATCACACAATTAATTAGAAGCAGAGGCAAGGCTGGAATTCAGGCTGGACTTGAACATTTTTTATTTTTAAAGATTTCACTATGCTGCATGCAAATATTACTCTTTCATTTGCTTGACATAGGTTTTCTATTTGTGAACAAATTCAACATGTTTACCAGGGCTTTGATCGAACTCAATCTCACTAGAATATCCAGTTGACTGCACTGTATGTCAAACCAG
>NW_028023184.1:0-649 GCF_054177405.1 Leptonychotes weddellii
AAAAAAAAAAAAAAGAAAGAAACGCTTTGAAGCTTCTAGCAATGGATGACAACCCTTACTTCATTTCCAATCCTGATGCACCCTTTTCCCTTAATCATCTACTTCTTTATCATGTCAATAATGATTCTGGAGCAGCAGGATTACACAGCCTGGCTCCAATTGTGGTCTTGCCAAAAAACCCAGCAGCACGAACAACTCCTCTTTAAAGGAAGGAATGCTTGAAGTCACAGGGTGAGGAAGCAATCTGAAACAGAGTAGCTCTTTGAACAGATGCTTATGGGAGATGGTGAATCCAAATGGCAATACAGAGAACTGCACTGTAAACCAAGGGATAGGGCCGGGTAGTGCACTTGAACAGTAACAGGTTGAGTCACCTATCCTACCTCTAACCTTGGTGGTTTTAGAGAAGGACTTGGGAAGTACTGAGAACGAGCAGTAACCGGTACTATCCTTTACTGAGGCTTGTTACGTTCTAGCCGATGTCCCTGATGTACATTATCCCATTTAAATCTCTCAGCAGCTGCATGGAATAAAGCACTATCCTACCCATTCTTAAAGTTTACAAACAGACTCAACAAAGTTATGAAACTTGCTTAAGGTCACTGAAACAACGGAAGCCAACTCTTGAATCCAAATCCATGACTGTTGA
>NW_028023185.1:0-10881 GCF_054177405.1 Leptonychotes weddellii
GGAGTGGTGGGGGTGGGAGGGATGGGGTGGCGGGGTGATAGACATTGGGGAGGGTATGTGCTATGGTAAGCACTGTGAATTGTGTAAGACTGTTGAATCACAGACCTGTACCTCTGAAACAAATCATACATTATATGTTAAAAAAAAAAAAAAAGAAGAAGATAGCAGGAAGAAGATAGCAGGAAGGGAAAAAAGAAGAGGGGGAAATCAGAGGGGGAGAGGAACCATGAGAGACTATGGACTCTGAGAAACAAACTGAGGGTTCTAGCGGGGAGGAGGGTGGGGGGATGGGTTAGCCTGGTGATGGGACATACTGAATGGAGCACTGGGTGTTATATGCAAACAATGAATCATGGAACACTACATCAAAAACTAATGATGTAATGTATGGTGATTAACATAACATAATAAAAAAAAGATAATTTTGAGATTTTTCTTGCTTCCTGAGGTAGGCCTGTATTGCTATACATTTCCCTCTTAAACATTTTTGCTGCATCAAATAGATTTTGTTCCATTTTATTTTCATTTTCATTTTTCTCCATGTAATTTTTTTATTTCTTCTCTGATTTCTTGGTTGATTGATTTATTATTTAGTAGCATGTTGTTTAACCTCCATGTATGTGGTCTTTCCAAATTTTTTCTTGTGGTTTATTTTTAGTTTGATAGTGTTGTGGTCAGAAAAGACGTATGATATGACTTTGATCTTTTTTAATTTGTTGAAACTTGTTTTGTGGCCTAATATGTGATTTATTCTGGAGAATGTTCCATGTGCACTGGAAAAGAATGTGTATTCTGCTGTTTTAGGACGGAATGTTCTGAATATATTTGTTACATCTATCTGGTCTAATGTGTCATTCAAAGTTACTGTATCCTTACTAATTCTGTTTAGATGATCTGTCCATTGGTGTAAGTGGAGTCCCCTACTATTATTTATTACTATTAGTTCCTTTATGTTTGCTATTAACTGTTTTACGTATTTAGGTTCTCCCATGTTGGGTGCATAAATATTTACAAATGTTATTATTTTCTTCTTGGGTTGTCCCCTTTATTATGATATAGTGTCCTTCTTTGTTTTTTTGTTACACTCTTTGTTTTAAAGTCTATTTTGTCCAATATAAATATTGGTACCTTGGCTTTCTTTTGACATCCATTTACATGATAAATGTTGCTCCATCTCCTTACTTTCAGTTGCCTGTGTCTTTAAATCTAAAATGAGTCTCTTGTAGGCAGCATATAGATGGTTCTTGCTGTTGTTGTTTTAATCCATTCCATCACCCTATGTCTTTTGATTGGAGCATTTAGTCCATTTACTTCCAAAGTAATTACTGATAAGTATGTATTATAGGCATTTTGTTACTTATTTTGTGGTTTTTGTAGTTCTTCTCTGATCCTTTCTTCTCTTGCTCTCTTTCATGGTTTGCTGGCTTTAGTGATATACTTGGATTCCTTTCTCTTTAATTTTTGCACATCTATTACTGTTTTTGATTTGTGGTTACAAGTTTGTATATACCTTCTTCTCCACATAGCAGTTTATATTAAGTTGATGGTCACTTAAGTTTAAGCCCATTCTTTACTCCTCTCCCCGCTACATTTTTCATACATGGTATCATATTTACATCCTTTTATTTTGTGAGTCCCTTGACAGATTTTTATAGATACACTTATTTTTGCTGTTTTTGTACTTCCTTTTTTTTTTTTACCCTTACTTATATGATCTTTTCTTCCCATTCAAAGAGTCTCCTTTAACATTTTTTGTAGAGCTGGTTTAGTAGTTATGAACTCCTTTAGCTTTTGTTTGTCTGGGAAAAATTTTTCTCTCTCCTTCTATTCTGAATGACAGCCTTATTGGATAGAGTATTCTTGGCTGTAAATTTTTTTTCTTTCAGCACTTTAAATGTATCATGCTGCTCCCTTTTGGCCTGCAAAATTTCTATTGAAAAATCCACTGACAGCCTTGGAGGGGTTTTCCCTTGCATGTAATGGTCTTTTCTTTTGCTGCTTTAAATTTTTTTTTTATTTATCAATACTTTTTGCCATTTTAACTACTATGTGTCTTGGCATGGAATTCCTTGGGTTGATTTTGTTGGATGATTTCCATTCCTCCTGAATCTGGGTATGTTTCCTTCCCTAGATTTGGAAGTTTTCAGTTATTATTTCTTCAAATAAATTTTCTGTCCCCTTTTCTCTCTTTCTGGGATCCCTATCATGCTAATGTTATTACCTTTGATGGTGTTACTGAGTCCCCTAAATCTATTCTCATTTTGTGTAACTTTCTTCTCTTACCTGCTTAGCTTGATTACTTTTCATTACTCTGTCCTCCAGGTCACTAATACATTCCTCTGCTTCCTCCAGCCTGCTATTTATTCCATCTAGTGTATTTTAAAATTTATTTATTATGTCGGTGATCTCTATGGTTCCTTTTTATGTTTTCTCTCTCTTTGTTAAGGGTCTCACTGATGTCCTCCACTCTTCTCTCAAGTCCAGTGAGTACTGTTATGATCATTACTTTAAATTCCCTATCAGGCATATTACTTATATCTGTTTCATTTGGGTCTCTTGCTGTGACTTTGTCTTATTCTTTCATTTTAACAAGGTGAGCCTTGGGCTTCTGCAGGACCTGCCACCACCAGTGCCGGGAACTGAGGCCCCACAAAATACACTGGTTGGGAGACATGGTGTTGGCAACATTTGCTCTGGTTTTCTGGGGGAGGGCACCTGCGGTGCTAGGACTGAGGCAAGTGTGAATGGGAAGGGAGGATCTGCAGAAGTGTGAGGGGATGGGGCTTGGTATAAGCAAGTTAGGTAGTGAATGTGGGCACTGTGCTGGTTATGCTTGGTGGGGAAGGAAGATGGTGCCTTGCAGCTCCTTTGTTCCTGAAGAAATCCCTCCATGAAACTGGCCCCTGCACGGTGTACTCTGAGTGGGGTTAAATAATTCTCCCTCCTGTGTGCCCCACGTTTTCAAAGTGCTGTTTCTATGCTGTATTTCTGGGGGCTATTTGTCCTGCTGTCTCTTTAAGGGTGGAGACTCAATGTCCTATAGTCCTCCAGACCCTCCCAGAGCTGAGCCCTCTGATTTTTAAAATTCCAGCCTTTAAATCCCTTTGGTTGCAAAATTCGGCCCCTCTCATTTTCAACACCAAATGTTATGGAGATTCATATTCTCTGTGTGGTCTCCCTAGTGTGACAGTCCATTTCTTGCCCTTCTCCTGTTCATGCCCCACCCCTGCAGATCGCTGCAGTCCATTTAGCTCCCCAATGCATTCTCACCTTTCCTACCCTCTTGGATGTAGCCTCTTGTCTACCTTTAGTTGTGTACTTTGTTCTGACAGTCTTCAGGTCACTTTCTGGGTTATTTACACTGATATGAGTGCTATCTACTTGTATCCATGCAACAAGGTTAGCTTAGGATCCTCTTATTCTGCTATCCTGGCCTCTCCCTTCAAGGTAGTATTTTAGCCTTTAAAAATTAGGACAAGATAGCAGTTCTAGAACTCATTTATTAGAAGTCTATTCTACCTTATGATTTTAAATTTAGATACTGAATTTGGTTATCAATTGACATCTTTTAACTGTTGCTAATATAAATTTGCATTAGAGATAGTTTTACTTCAATTAGATAGATTTCCAGGAATAATGCATCTAGGTTGAAAGGTTTATGTCTTTTTAATTTTTTAAAATGTATTTTTAATTTTAATAAATGTTCCTAGATTGCTCTCTCACATTCCCATCATACTATGTGAGATCAATCTTTCCTTTACACCCAGCCAACAACAGGCATTAAAAATAGCACAGTCAGATTTTTATAAATTAATTTTGTCAACTAGTAATTGTAAATATCAGTACTTTAATATGCATCTCCTTCTTAATGGAGATGTTAAGCAAGTATTTACTATATAAAACTAGTGCTTAGCACAGTATGGTTTTCCATGAAGTTTTATCTATTTGTGAAGAAGTATATTTACTGAAATAATGTAACTTAAAAAAAAAAAACATTTCAGCTTGTCCCAATTAATGCAAAAGTTTTAATAAAAAGCAGGCATTTAGAATGCTTCTATACTAAGAAAAACATTTTATCTATTGCAAACATAGATTTCTCACCATCTAAACAATTAAATTGAAAAATTTAACATATTTTAGTAAAATCATTATTTTATTTTATTTTATCAGCTGTCTTGGTTTTTAAACTGGGGCATACCAAGTGTTTCCTTTACTGTTCATCATGAAACACAAACACAGAGGAGAATTTTGCATGCTATTTTAATATTTTCTATGTATAGCAAAGATATCCTAATTTACTTAATAAGAAAAATATGAGAAAAAAATAATAAAATAACCATATTTATTTTTATCTATTGAAAATACTGCATACATAAAAATACAAAATTCTTACAATATTAAGGGCATGGACTATATTTTATTTTTTTTAATTATTATTTTTATTATAATAGCAATAACAGCAGCTAACATTTATCAGATGGTTACTACATACCAGCTTCTGATTAAGCACTTTACATGTATTAATTCATTCAATCTTTACTATCATAATATGATGTAGGTACTATTATGGTTCCCATTGCAGGGATGAGGCACAGAGAGGTTGACTACATTTGTTGAAGGACAAACAACTAATTAGTATAATTCAGGATTAGAGCACAAGAAGTAGGAGGTAAAAAAAATCCCTACTTTTAACCTTGTGTTGTACTCACTCTCCCTCTGATCTTTCTGTTGTCCACATTACCTTGCAGGCTGACTTGTACAAAGGCCTGCAGTTGTTTGTTTTTTTAAGATTTTGTTTATTTGTCAGAGAGAGAGAGAGAGCACAAGCAGGGGGGGCGGCAGGTAGAGGGAGAAGTAGACTCCCTGCTGAGCAAGAAGCCCGATGTGGTACTCGATCCCAGGACCCTGGGATCATGACGTGAGCTGAAGGCAGACACTTAACCAAATGAGCCACCCAGGCGTCCCCTGCAGTTTTAACTTTGTACTTAAATACCTTATTAAGAAATGTAATATGGTGAGCACTGTGAATTGTGTAAGACTGTTAAATCACAGACCTGTAGCTCTGAAACAAATAATACATTATATGTTTAAAAAAAAAAAAGAAGAAGAAGATAGCAGGAAGGGAAAAATGAAGGGGAGGAAATCGGAGGGGGAGACGAACCATGAGAGACTATGGACTCTGAGAAACAAACAGGGTTCTAGAGGGGAGGGGGGTGGGGAGGGAGGGGTTAGCCTAGTGATGGGTATTAAAGAGGGCACATACTGAATGGAGCACTGGGTGTTATATGCAAACAATGAATCATGGAACACTACATCAAAAACTAATGATGTAATGTATGGTGATTAACATAACATAATAATAAAAAGAAAGAAAAGAAAAAAAGAAGAAAAAAAGAAATGTAATATCCAAATAAAAAGAGATCAACCAGTGGTTTCAATATATGAATTCTAGAACCTCTACCTTGCTTCTCTTTTTAAGAGTATAATATTATTATTATTATTTTTTAAAGATTTTATTTATTTATTTGAGAGAGAGAGAATGAGAGAGAGCACATGAGAGGGGGGAGGGTCAGAGGGAGAAGCAGACTCCCTGCCGAGCAGTGAGCCCGATGCGGGACTCGATCCAGGGACTCCAGGATCATGACCTGAGCCGAAGGCAGTCGCTTAACCAACTGAGCCACCCAGGCGCCCAAGAGTATAATATTATTTCCTTGTTCTCTTTGGCATCACTAATCAAACTATATACACTCTCTGTAGAATCTGTACTTATTTGAGACTGAATCCACAAGTGAGGATTCTGAAAGCTGAAACCACATCATGTAATGAAATATGACTAAGTATCAGATTAATAATATATGAAATATTTTAAACTGAAAAATTCAATGATAAAATAAAACTGCAGACATTTTAGCAAATCAGACAATCTCAGTTTTAGGCTAACAGAAGAAAAGGCTTCAAAGAATTCTCATACACTATAAAGATTATAAGGACTAGACTGTCACACAGTGACCTTGCTGGTGTCTAACTCTTCTAACAGTATTTGGAAGTGCATTGTTTCAAATCAATAACTAATTAACAAAGTACAAAAGAAGTTGCACTGTTTTCTTAGCTCCTTGTTAAAAATGGCTTTTGGCAGCACATGGGTAGAAAGGTCACTTTTATGACATCTCCAGGAGCCTTTCAACACCCTGCCTCTGTCAGATTAAATTACTTTTAGCAATTAATTGTCATAAGTTAAAACAGAAGCACATTTGTTTCAGCAGGCTGTCATAATGACATGGTGAGTAGTTGTTTTGATATGAATTTCTTTCACTGACCTTCTATCATATCTTAATTTTTGTGGTTGACCTAACTGGAAGATTGGGAGCACATCTTAACTCAAGAAGCATGGGCCAAACCTTGGGAGTCTTAGGATAAGACACCAACAAGTAATTGAAAAAAAAATGTCCACACATACTTTGAAAAGCAGAGGTTATGAAAAAAGGAATGTGTAACTTGGAAATTAAATTTAAAACAAAATTATTCTTAAGAATACAGAATGTAACAAGAATTAAATTTTCCATCAACTTCATAAACATGAGATTATGAGATCATTATCATATTGTACTAAAGGTGAACACCTAGAAATAGAATGCTATAAGGAAATATTAATTTTAAAAGGTAAATTTTAGCAAGAATATATATTACATATAATCTATAGGTCTTTTACTTGATAAACATACTGTGTTTAAATCTCCATAACCTTATAAAATCAGTTACTAGCAATTCTTTATCAAGTAATATTCTTTATAAATCTCTAACAGAACAGAAAAAAACTTCTCCTAATTGAGGACTGTAATAATTTGGTAAATCCAGTAAAAGTTCACTTAGTATTTTGAACAGTAAATGATATAAGCAAATTTTTGTCTCAAAGGTAAAATACGCTTGTATTTGATTTTCTCCTATTGCTATACATCTGCTACATTCTTTAGCGATATTAAATTTTAAGAGAACTTCATGGAAGATGAAAAAAATACTATATGAAAACTGGGCCAGCTCGAAAGGACAAGAAAATGAAAAGGTATGACATTTTCAAGAAATCCTAAAACCATGAAAACAGTGATAACAACAGCTAACATTTTTCAAGTGCTTCCTCTGAATTAGATACTGTATTAAATGCACAATATGCTCTAATTCATTTAATCTTCACGATACCCTAGGCAGTAACTACTATTATCTCCTTTTTATATATAAGGCAAGGGATACTTGGAGAGTTTGTTAATTGCCCAACATAATACAGTTAGTGGAGTTTCTCTGACTTCAGATCCCATAATCTTAACACTACAGTACTTTTTACAAATGTATACATACATATACACATATGTGTGTGCTATGTTTAAATGTTCATAACCTTATAAAATCAGTTATTAACACATGTGTATTACACACATACACATACGTGTGTGTGTGTGTGTGTGTGTGTATGTTTAAACCTAAGAACGATCAACTCTTCCTAGTTGTAAAAATAAACCTTAGGCCTGCAATGTGGGTATGCCTAGCAAAGCGATCTTCAGTTCTTCCAGTTCATAGAATACACTGAGGAAAATGCCAGAGTAGTTTATCTGATTTGTATCTGGAGAACAAGAGGACTTACAACCAGAGCTTCCACAGTAGTTGCGAGGAGTCATAAAAATATCAAGAAAGATGTGGGTAGGTATGTGGGCATGTGTGAAGTAGGGAGTCTCAAATATCTGATAGGATCCCTACTATGATCAGGTGTTATTAGCAACAAAGGGCCTGTGAACACATGGGGGCCAGCCAGGGAAGCCTTCTCTTCCTACTTAGAGCATGTCACTGAATCCTCTGCCCCATACAGTATTGTTTGTGAGCAGTTAAATTTTTATATTTTTTATCTCCATTAAAGGAACTTACATGTTTGCCTTTGTCTGCTGTTATCCTTCTGGGACTCACCATCACAGTGAGTGACAACTATAATGACAACTATAACCTAGAAATTAAAATTTAGGTTCTTTCTGGAATAATGTCTAATTATGATTATTTGCAAATGTGCTATATAGCAGAATGGGCAAGATTAATCCCATATATATATATTTTTAAATATTTTATTTATTTATTTGACAGAGAGAGAGAGAGCCAGTGAGAGAGGGAACACAAGCAGGGGGAGTGGGAGAGGGAGAAGCAGCCTTCCCGCGGAACAGGGAGCCCGATGTGGGGCTCGATCCCAGGACCCCAGGATCATGACCTGAGCCGAAGGCAGACGCCCAACGACTGAGCCACCCAGGTGCCCCTAATCCCATATATATTTAACATTTGGAGTCAACATGAACTTTTTTCCCCCCGGAACTATATATTAACTTTACTAATTAACTGGGTAAAGTGCTCCCTCTAGATATCTGTTGTGAAGGCAACTGCAAAGTGATAAGAAATTTTCCATTTAAAAAATTTGAATCTCCAATGTTAACAACACATTTTCCAAGTTAAATTGGTACATTTTATATTAATTGTGTTTGTGGTTAAATATTAGGGGGTCTCGGTCCTTGAGGTTTTTTTCTGTAAGAGTATATTCTGCAGCACTAAAAGATTATCAGAAAAGGCAAAGTAGAATTCACTCATTTCGTCAGACGATCTCAGTTAAGTTTTTTTGTATTTCAGAGAGTACTGAGATGGAATACAATTGACTAATAAAATTTAACCTGATATTCCTTTCCTTTTATTGAAGCCAGTAGTTGCTTTTAGTAAAGGAGCTCATTTTAAGTATCGGAGAAGAAGGGAAAAAAATGATTATTTAAGTAAGAATTATTTCATTATTTCATAGAATCATAAAAGTTTAGAAATTATGGCTTCCCACTTATTTGCATACCTATCCATTTTACAGAGGAGAAAACTGAGCTCCAGAGATATAAAATGACTTATTATTTCTCACTGGTCACTGGAGTAATTTCATTGGTTGAAATTTCAGTTCTCACAAAAGTATGAACACTAACACAACTTACATTATGTGTTTTATAAATCTTTAAAGTCACTTCAACTACCTCACTACTTGATTATCATTACAACTCAATGGAGTAGACAGGTCTTAGGAGACTTCTTTTATTTCTTCTTCTTCTTTAACCCTCACCTAATCAATTAGCAGGCCATCCCACAGGCCATCTGAACACTATTTCTAAATGGACATTTTATAACTACTTATAAAATCTATCATCTATAGGCACATATTCATTGGGAAATGACATAAAAAGACTGGCAGGGAGGGTGGAAATAGTTAAATAGGTATATTATAAAGCCAAATAATTGCTATAAATATTTTTATTTTGCCAGCTTGCAAATGTAAAAGAATTATTCTAGGAAAAGAAACACTCTATTGTAAACAATTATAATCTCCATAATCTAGCATTGTGATAATGAAGACAGAAATGAGGGAAAGGGAGAGAGAGAGGAGAGAGAAGAGATTTTTGTTGGTGGTGGCAGTATAACAGAACTAAATTTCTAACCTTAAATTGGTATGTGGGGAAGGAGGAGGATAGAAAAATAAAATGAGGACTATTACTATGTTAAGACGCTGCCAGATACTAAATGTACAATAAAATCTCAAAAATTACACTAGAATGGCATTGGCAAGTGTGGACCGAGCTTTCAAAGGAATAGAACAATACCCGGGAAAAAAGGGCAAGAACATAAGAATTCAGTCTATGTTAAAGGTGGCACTTCACATCAGTGTGAAAGAACAAATTGTTCTCAAAATGGAGTTAGGACAACTGATTATTTGGAAAAAAATGTAAACATGAACTATCCACATAATAAACATAAAAACAAATTTCTAGTAGATAGAACACTTAAATATCATTGAAAAAAAGGATAGTTTCTTGAATAAAGAGGGTCAGGATAATCACCAAAATGAACAAAATGACACTGGATTCATACCTCACTCCAAACAAAAAAATCAATTTCAAATACTATATGAACTGAAATGTGAAAGACAAAATTCTAAAGCATATGAAAGAAAACACCCTTTTCCCTCTACTTCCTTTCTTCAACTTTTACTGTCCTCTTTTAGCTTTGATAACTTAAGATATATTTAGGTATCATCACCCCTCTAGGAAACTTTCCCTGGAGTTTCCACTTTGAACCCCTAACTGGCTTATGTCCCACCTGTGCCCCCAACTCAAGTACTAATTGGAATCCAGTGCATTCTTCTTACTGAATTTCTATGGGAAGGGTCATATCTTATTGATCTTCATATCCCAAGCGCCTAGTACAGTGCAGTTTAATAAATATTTGATGAAGTGTTTAAAAACTTATTGAAGTATTAAAAAAAAAAAGCTGTTTAGTGAGCTAACAAATGAACCATAAATTTATCAAGGATAGTTGGTTGAGTTTGATGTAGATTGGTTTTGGCAATGAAATGTAAGTTACACCAATCTGCTGAGAGACCTTTGTTTAGGGCTAATGCTATCTTTAGTCACATATTTGAACTCTGTCTCTTGAATCTAATCCTATATTCCCAATCAAATCTAGTCACATTTAAGTCTATTTAATCCACTGTACATAAGGCAACAAAACTATAGATAGTACTCAAATCACTGAATTTATAATGTAGTTATAAAATGTTTCTCATTTATAAAGAGGCACACTCTTTTGATCATGTATATTCTATTTAGAGGTAACAGAGAACTTGGAACTAATGTGTATTAGAATATTTGAATAAAGACAGGCTAACTAATCATGTCTTTGCCAGTATTCTTTTTTTTTCTTTTACATTTTTTTATTATGTTATGTTAATCACCATACATTACATCATTAGTTTTTGATGTAGTGTTCCATGATTCATTGTTTGCATATAACACCCAGTGCTCCATTCAGTACGTGCCCTCTTTAATACCC
>NW_028023186.1:0-649 GCF_054177405.1 Leptonychotes weddellii
AATAAAAAGGGAAGTTAAATTTTCTAATTCAATGACTAACAAGTCAAGTCTAGCAGGTTTTTTTTTTTTTTTTTAAGATTTTATTTATTTATTTGACAGAGAGAGAGACAGCAGAAGAGGGAACACAAGCTGGGGGAGTGGCAGAGGGAGAAGCAGACTCCCCGCTGAGCAGGGAGCCCGATGCGGGGCTCGATCCCAGTACTCTGGGATCATGACCCGAGCCGAAGGCAGACGCTTAACGACTGAGCCACCCAGGCGCCACCTAATTTCAGAGTATTTTCATCACCCCAAAAAGAAACCCCCATACCCATTAGCAGTAATTCCGTTCTCCCTCCAGCCTCTGGTCACCACTCATCTACTATCTTTTTGTGGATTTGTCTACTCTCGCCTTTTCATATCAGTGAAATAACAGAATATGTGGCCTTTTGTGGCTGGCTTCTTTCACTTAGCATTAATATTTTCAAGGTCCATCCATGTTGTAACAAGTATCAGTACTTCAAAGTAGGGGCTTTGTCTCCGCCTAGCGGCCGCCAGCCTCAACCACAACCTCCCAGGGCCATGCCTTCTTGAAACTGTCGATTCGCCCACTGAAAAAAGATTTTGCCTCTCATTTTAACATGGAACCCCAGGGCCGGGGAGATTTCTGCTG
>NW_028023187.1:0-649 GCF_054177405.1 Leptonychotes weddellii
TCTGAGCGCGGGCCTCAGCTGTGTCCAGGAGCACACACGCGTGTGCTGATGAGCACGCGTGCACACACGTGTTGTGCGTGTGCGTCTGGGCTCCAGCACCCCTCGGGGCTGCTCCGCTGGGCGTCAGAGGCACATGAGCCCAGGAAACACCGTCCGCGTGCTCATTTATTTTCCATGTTTGGAAGCAAACAGCTCCTGCGACGGGACGGGGGCAGGCGGGCGGAGTCCTGGCCCGCTGAGTCTCCCTCAGGAGCCGGTCTACGCAGCAGGCCCCCGAAGGGCGCACGCGTGGGGGTGCATGCTCTTCCAGAGGGGTGCAGCTTGGAAGGTGCCAGGGACCCGTCCTGAGTCTGGCGGCCGGGCATTCCCGCAGGAGGGTCCCCCCCGACCCCGATCGCTCCAGCACAGGATGCAGGCACTGGGTCTGGAGCTGCGCCTGAGGACGGTGCAGGGCTGGGCCAGCAGGGCTGTGTGAGGCGGGCCTTCGCTCCTGCCCTGTGACAGCTGCGCGGCCAGTCTGGGCGGTCACAGAGCACCCTGGGGGCCCCCGAGGCAGGAAGCATTAGGCTCCCACCAGCCTCTGAGCCTCCGGGGCTGTTAGCGCTGTGCCAGGAGCTGAGGTTTCTCTGCCCTGAAGGGCAGCTTTGTG
>NW_028023188.1:0-649 GCF_054177405.1 Leptonychotes weddellii
TGGTCGCTTTTCTGTTCAGAGAGTTGCTGCCATTCTTTTCTTTGATCTCCTGTTGAGTTTGTAGGTGTTCAGTATCGTTTGATACCTATCTAGCTGAATTCCTGGGACCAGATGAAATTTAGGTCTCTTACTCCTCCACCATCTTGCTCCTCCCCCTCAAATCATTTGTTTCTGATCTGACCCATGCTGGATTTGACTTTCCCAAGGATTAAGGAGGTTAAGAAGGGCAGTGTCTTCAGAGCCTTTTGGAATGCCGAGTACCAGTCTTCCTGTGGTGAAGTGAGCAATTGTGACTATATTAAACTAAAAATCTTTTGCACACTTTCCTTGTTTTTGATAACCTTGATAGTTTTAAGGAGTACTAGTCAGGTATTTTGTAGAATTGGGATTTGTATGATGATTTTAACATGATTAGACTGGGGTAATGTGTTTTTAAGAAAAAAAATCACTAAGATAAAGTGTCATCCCCATTACTTCATGCCAAATGTCTATGCTATTAATATGATTTAGCAATACTGATGCTAACTTTGATCATTTGACTTAGGTAGTGCTTGTCAGATTTCTCCACTGTAAAGTTACTCTTCCCCAACCCCCATTTCCATGCTGTGCACTTTGGAAGATAGTCACTAGGTACAAAGTTAAGATGTGA
>NW_028023189.1:0-649 GCF_054177405.1 Leptonychotes weddellii
GCCGGCAGCCATCTTATTTTACTTCAGCCTCCATTCTGTCCCTTTCCTGTCTTGTAAATGCTGGTTTGAGAATGACACTGGCGTGATCAAGTTTTTCCCTTTTGTAATATCTAGGATTTTCCCTCTAGTACAGAGAACCAGTGGTCCTGTGGGAATATTGTTGCCTTTTGCTGTTTTTCAAGTGATCACTTTCATTGGCTTTCTGTGTGCTATCAACTCTGGGGTCCCCACCCAAATGGACATGAGAGGAGACACAGGTCATAATCAGCATATAAGGCAACAGGACTTACTGTTGTTTGGGGGACTGTCATACACATCAGGCACACACAAGTGCCTTTATTCATCCCCTCTGGGTCCAGTCCAAAGCTCAACCCCATGTCAGCCCCGCCTCTGCTGGCAGCTCAGAATCAGGATGAGAGCAGGAAGACTCCTGTCTTTGTCATGGACCATCTGTTTGCGGAGCTTAAGAGGTGACTCGACTGTCCTTGCTGCCCGGATCCCTCCACAGTTTCTTCTAAGCACTTGCTGTTCCTGCCGTCTCTGAACACTTAAAGGTCTCCTGTTTCTGGGCAGTAAGCATTGTCCTGCTTAGAAGCCAGAAACTTCCAGGTGCTTCACCCACAAACAGTGAAATGCAGGGAGAGGTTCA
>NW_028023190.1:0-649 GCF_054177405.1 Leptonychotes weddellii
AAAAAAAAAAGACATGTCTAATATTCCCATAGATAAAGCATCTCAACTTATAAAACAAATAATAGGAATTATCAAAAAGAGCCACAAATAAAAGCTTTCTCTATATTCCATGGTGGCTCTCTACCCTTCTCATCACCTCCTGGTCCACAAGTTTAGTTCCACCCTCATCATCTGTCCTCTAACTTAGCTGGTTGATCTGCTTTCCCTCACTGCAGCGAGCATTATCTCTACAGAACAAAAGTCAGATCATTGCACTTCCCACCTAACATTTCTTCAAAGGTACCAAACTTCTTGACATAGGAAGTCCTCCACAGTCTTACAAGACTCCACTCTTCCAATTCCATCTCCTGCTGACACAGCCTCCTCAAGACTCAGTTCAAGGAGCAATCTTTGTGATCTTCCTTGGCTCCTGGCCCCCTCAGGCCTACTTGACTTCATCACTCCTTTCCTGTGCTCCCAAACCTCTATTATAGCACCTGTCGCTGCCATGTAGCGCAATTGTTTATTTACATGTTTTCTCCATCTGTGTCTCCACTTATAGGCACAATAGGACCTCAGTTAAATGTCTGTGGAATAAATATATTAACGACAATATTCACCGATTATCAATCAAACCTAGATAGACTAATAGCTTTCTCACTCCCTTGAA
>NW_028023191.1:0-649 GCF_054177405.1 Leptonychotes weddellii
GCTTCTCAGAGAAGAAGTTAATTGATTTCACTAAACTGCACCTATTAAGGCAGGAAAGCAAACGAACAAAACTTACGAAGATTTTTCATAAGGATTAAAACAAAAAGGCTTTATGAAAAGTTGAATGAATCAGGACAATCCCATTCCTATTATAATTTTAAAAGACTGCGCCCCCCCAAATTTGAGCAGCAAAACTGCACGTTTACTGTTGAAGATTTGAGCAATATGTAAAATATAATGAAGAAAATAAATGTGGTTTCGCTCAGCTGCTTCTTTCTGTGGGCTAAGTCCATGTTTCTGAAAATGAGATCAGTAGACGAAAGATCAGAATCACCTGGAGCTCATCTTTAAAATGTGGATTCCTTGAGACCCCATCTCAGACCTACAAAAGCAGAATCTCTGAGGGACTGACCTCAGAATGTTGCTATGCAGGGGTACTTTTCAGCTCACAGCCCTAGAAACCGTAGAACTCACTCAGTGAAGTCTAATGCTCGCCACAGACCCAGATATTACAGGACCTAGGCAAGTGCCTATCGGAAATTCTTACTAGATGTCCATTTTGTTTTGAGGTGTCTGAAATGGAATTTAAGGAGTATTTCTAATACTCCTTATAGTGTACTAAAGTGTACTAACTTTAACTAATATTTTT
>NW_028023192.1:0-649 GCF_054177405.1 Leptonychotes weddellii
TTGCACAATTCACAGCGCTTACCAGAGCACATACCCTCCCCAGTGTCTATCACCCAATTCTTTTTCAGGTATTTCATTGTTAGTATATAGAAATGCAGCTGATTTCCGTATGTTGGTTTTGTATTGTGCAACTTTACTGAATTCATTTATCAGTTCTAACACTTTTTTGATGGAGTCTTTAGGATTTTCTGTATGTAGGATCATATATCATTTTCAAACAAAGACACTTTTACTACTTCTACTTACTACTACTTTACTACTTCCTTTTCTTGCCTGATTTCTTTGGCTAGGACTTCCAGTCCTCTGTTGAATAGGAGTGGTGAGAGTGGGCACCCTTGTCCTGCTGCTGATCTTAGAGGAAAAGCTTTCAGCCAATCACTTTTGAGTATGATGTGCTGTGGGCTTGTCATAAATGGCCTTTATTTAATTAAAATATTTTTATACTATAGTCTATTTATTGAGCATTCTTCTCGTGAAGGGACATGATATTTTGTTATATGCTTTCTCTGCATCTATTGAGATGATCATATGATTTTTATTTTTCTATTAATGTGGTTTATCACTTTTATTGATTTGTGTATATTGAACCACTTGTGTATTTTGTGTATATTGACCCTTGCATCACAGGGATAAATCCTGCTTGATCATG
>NW_028023193.1:0-649 GCF_054177405.1 Leptonychotes weddellii
TGCTTTTAGGCTCTCTCTTTGCTTAGAGGACCCCTTTCAAGATTTCTTGTAGTGCTGGTTTCGTGTTTGCAAATTCCTTTAGTTTCTGTTTGTCCTGGAAGCTTTTTATCTCTCCTTCTATTTTCAATGACAGCCTAGCTGGATATAGTATTCTTGGCTGCATATTTTTCTCTAACTTCCTACTCCTAAAGGTGAAGAAATTCCAGTACAAATAATTTAGTACAACTAGGCTCTGTCAGTAAATGGAATCAAGTCTCAAAGGTTTTGTGCTTTGACACATTTTCAGTACATAGAAATGGAGGCAATAAAATGAAATTATTTCCTGCTTCCCCAAAAGCTTCCAAGTTGTGATTTTATACTACCAAGAGTGTTACCACTTTAGACTAAAATTCTTAAGTCAAAAATGATTTTAATATCCTTTCATTTAAACAATAAGTATATCTCTGAAAACACTTGAGGGGGAGGGGTGCTTGGCTGGTGCAGTAACTTAAGCCTCTGACTCTTAGTTTCAGCTCAGGTCCTGATCTCAGGGTCTTGAGATCAATTCCCACATCAGGCTTCATGCTCAGCATGGAGTCTGCTTGAGTTTCCCTCTCCCTCCCCTCGGCCCCTGCCCCCCACTTGCTCTTGCACTCTCTCTCTCTCTCTC
>NW_028023194.1:0-649 GCF_054177405.1 Leptonychotes weddellii
GCGCCTGGGTGGCTCAGTTGGTTAAGCGACTGCCTTCGGCTCAGGTCATGATCCTGGAGTCCCGGGATCGAGTCCCGCATCGGGCTCCCTGCTCGGCAGGGAGTCTGCTTCTCCCTCTGACCCTCCTCACTCTCATGCTCTCTGTCTCTCATTCTCTCTGTCTCAAATAAATAAATAAAATCTTTAAAAAAAAAAAAAATAGTGAAGGATCTCACAGGTCCAGGTCTTCTCCCTAAGGAGAGAGGATTTTGTGCCCTATGTTGGGCACCCCAACCCTTGAGACATGCACCAGAGACACAAGTTCCTCAAAATGTCTAGGTTTGGAAACCAACAGGGCTTATGTCAAGAGGACCTAGGGGGTTGTGGGGATCTGAGATACTCCTTTTGAGAGGTTTGAGAGTGAACTCATTCATCCATGGATCCAGCGCAGTAGTTTGAGAGGTGACTGGATTATATGGAAGGAGATTCATTTGCTAATCCTAATGCATCTGCCAGAAGAACAGGAACCACCTGGGACATTTTTCAGAAATGGAGGCACCAGCGAGCACCATTTTTGCACTCTCCCTCTACCTTGCTAGGATGAGGAGGTGTAAATGGACAGAGCCTCACTAAAGCTGGTAGTGAGTCCCACACACCGTGCCCATTTCCG
>NW_028023195.1:0-649 GCF_054177405.1 Leptonychotes weddellii
GCCACACCCTGAGCGCCAAGGCCCCTCCCAGGTGGTTGTGCATGGAGGTGGCCTGGGGCTGGGGTGTGGGGACCCCACGCTGTGCACACCGTGGGCCTCTATGGAGCCTCACAACCTCAGTTTCCTAATCTGTCAGCAGGGAGACTAGCAGGAGGAATGTGAGCTCCCTGCAAGAGGACCCAGGGTGTAAAAGTTATTTCCATGGAAATTCATGCTTTTTCCATTATGACGTTGTGTGGAAGGGGACAGCCTTTTCTTCCCTTGACCCTCTGTGACCTTTCTTCCTGGTGCTGTTAGTGGGGTGGGGACGGTGCCCACTGTAGCTCATCCCCCACGGTGCCTCCTGCCCCCTGAGGGTCCAGGTGGGGCTTCCCAGAGCCTGGCCCAGTGCTGTTGAGACCCAGACAGGGTTCCTTCCTGGTGACTGCCCGGGAAGTGGGGGAGGCAGGACCCTGCGGGGATGTCTGGACGCCAGTGTCAGGGCCAAGGGGGCATTTCCTGCAGGACAGGGCCTCCCCAGCCTCCCTGTGCGGCTCTCCGTGGCCAGTGTCAGGGCCGAGGGGGCATTTCCTGCCAGACGGGCCCTCCCCAGCCTCCCTCCGTGGCTCTCCGTGGCAGTGTCAGGGCCGAGGGGGCATTTCCTGCCGGA
>NW_028023196.1:0-10880 GCF_054177405.1 Leptonychotes weddellii
TTTTCATGTGTCTGTTGGCCATTTGGATGTCTTCTTTGGAAAAATGTCTGTTCATGTCTTCTGCCCATTTCTTGATTGGATTCTTTGTTCTTTGGGTGTTGAGTTTGATGAGTTCTTTATAGATTTTGGATACTAGCCCTTTATCTGATATGTCATTTGCAAATATCTTCTCCCATTCTGTTGGTTGTCTTTTGGTTTTATTGACTGTTTCCTTTGCTGTGCAAAAGCTTTTTATCTTGATGAAGTCCCAATAGTTCATTTTTGCGCTTGCTTTCCTTGCCTTTGGCGATTTTTCTAGGAAGAGGTTGCTGTGGCTGAGGTCGAAGAGGTTGCTGCCTGTGTTCTCCTATAGGATTTTGATAGGCTCCTGTCTCACATTTAGGTCTTTCATCCATTTTGAGTCTATTTTTGTGTGTAGTGTAAGGAAATGGTCCAGTTTTCCCAACACCATTTGTTGAAGAGACTGTCTTTTTTCCACTGGACATTCTTTCCTGCTTTGTCAAAGATTAGTTGACCATAGAGTTGAGGGTCCATTTCTGGGCTCTCTATTCTGTTCCATTGATCTATGTGTCTGTTTTTATGCCAGTACAATACTGTCTTGATGATTATAGCCTTGTAATAGAGCTTGAAGCCCGGAATTGTGATGCCACCCGCTTTGCTTTTATTTTTCAACATTCCTCTGGCTAATCGGGGTCTTTTCTGGTTCCATACAAATTTTAGGATTATTTTTTCCATTTTTTTGAAAAAAGGTGATGGTATTTTGATAGGGATTGCATTAAAAGTGTAGATTGCTCTAGGTAGCATAGACATTTTCACAATATTTGTTCTTCCAATCCATGAGCATGTAACGTTTTTCCATTTCTTTGTGTCTTCCTCAATTTCTTTCATGAGTATTCTATAGTTTTCTGAGTACAGATTCTTTGCCTCTTTGGTTAGATTTATTCCATAAGGTATCTTATGGTTTTGGGTGCAATTGTTAATGGGATCAACTCCTAAATTTCTCTTTCTTCTGTCTTGTTGTTGGTGTATAGGAATGCCACTGATTTCTGTGCATTGATTTTATATCCTGCCACTTGACTGAATTCCTATATGAGTTCTAGCAGTTTTGAGGTGAAGTCTTTTGGGTTTTCCACATAAAGTATCATATCATCTGCAAGAGTGAGAGTCTGACTTCTTCTTTGCCGATTCAGATGCCTTTTATTTCTTTTTGTTGTCTGATTGCTAAGGCTAGGACTTCTGGTACTGTGTTGAATAGTAGTGGTGAGAATGGGCATCCCTGCCATGTTCCTGACCTTAGGAGGAAAGCTCTCAGTTTTTTCCCATTGAGAATGATATTTGCTGTGGGTTTTTCATAGATGGCTTTTATGATATGGAGGTATGTACCCTCTATCCCTATACTCTGAAGAGTTTTGATCAAGAAAGGATGCTGTACTTTGTCAAATGCTTTTTCTGCATCTATTGAGAGGCTCATATGATTCTTGTTCTTTATTTTTTTTATTAATGTATTGTATCACATTAATTGATTTGCAGATGTTCAACCAAACTTGCAGCCCAGGAATAAATCCCACTTGGTCGTGGTGAATAATCCTTTTAATGTACTGTTTAAAACCCATGTTTTTAACCATACTTCTATAAAGTTGAGTACATAATAGAATGAGTAGGCTGTGCTACACCCAAATAGTCTTCACAAAATATTACAGAAGGTTATTTGAGTCAGAAGGTTATTTATTACATTTATTGCATTTTTAAATTTCAAAATTTTAAATTCCACTTTTCTTTGAACTCCATTTATATCAAAGACTTCACTGGAGTTTGGCAAGCTCCCAACTTCATAACTGCCTTATCTGTTCTTTTGGTCTTTTTGAAACTCTCACATTTAAAGCATGCTAAGTGACAGGTAAATAGGTAAGAAAAAGAAAAAGAAAGATGACAAATCAAACAGAATTTTAGATGGCATTTGCAACTCCTGCTTGAGATCCTCTCCTTAGCATACTTTTTTGAAAATATGATTATGATAGTGACAAGTCTTTTTTCTACGAATATGAATCCAAGTTAATATATGTCACATTGCAAATCAAAAACAACAACAAAAAAGAAACACAAAGAAACCCACAAAAGACATTGAGTAAGGAGAATGGGAGTCAGATTGAATAAGGAGAATGGGAGTCAGATTCTTAAAAAAGAAAATTATTCCTAGTCTGAGCTTGAGTTTACCTTCAGTAAACTTTTTATGTGTGATCATTAATGAGAAATCTGCAAAGCAGTAGAAGGCTAGGCTCAAGAACAAATGAAAAAACAAAGAAATGAATATTTAGAAACTTCATACAGAGATTTAAAAAAAGGAAATATTAAATGGAGAATGGACAATATTGCTGATTAATCACTACAGCAGGCATAAAGCAACATGCAGAGATAAAAATGCTATAGGACAGCCTGAGGAGAGCTCAAGTCTCTCCAGTTCTTGTTGTACAATGAATGCAGAATCATTCAGCAATTAAATGAGTTTTTGTCATTACCAAATGTTAAAATTCCCTCTGTCCCTATGCCTATGAAGAAAAATATCTTTCATTTTCTGGGATCTTTCAGTTTTCACAGCTAATGCTAAAAAATTGAAGTGATTTTCATGAAATCCTTAAAGTTTAGTTCAAAAAGGAGAATGCCATTACCATGCATGCTCTTTGAGAAATATTCAACCTTCTCTTTAATCTAATAAAGATGTCTAAAAATAGAATATTACTGCTACTGTTACAAAATGACAGTGTGGAGAAGTAATATATAAATAAGCAAAGCAGCTTAGTTTTTCTTGGTAGTTGAATCCTGAGGTTGCTTCAGTCCAGGAAACTCTTTTGTATCTAATGTTATCTAGTATGGAAGATGGGTATCATTGGCATTGAGAGATGAACAGAGTTTTCAGATGTTCTTTATGTACAGAAGTGTTAGAAAGTGGGAAGAGTAGGAGACAGGAATCCTGGTATCTACTTATGATTGTATCATCATATAAAACCCCTTTATGTTCTAGGTTGGTGGAATTGCATGTTGTGATATACAAAGGGATGAGCTTACTGAAAAAGCAAAACATTCTATTAGGAATCTCTGCACTGACCAGGACAACCAAGCACATCTTTTACTCCATAGCTCTTCAAACTTCAATGACTTGTGTCTACAGCCTGCAGCAGAACTTACAACAGGGTTCCTGTGAGTCACAGTTCCTACCGAGGGTACAAACCCTCATGTGCATTAACACTTGCCATAAGTAGTACAGTCTCACCCTACACCATCCATGCAGAGTTCATGGTGCTATTTATGCTCAGGAAAGAAAATCACACAATCTTATTCAACTGAATATTCATATTGACCTCTGTCCCCTCCATATAGTCCACTGAAATGACTATAAGGAAATTTAAGTTAGAATTAATTCATGATTGTCCTGAGATGAGAGGAGAGAACAACTGAAGATCAGAGATCAACTACACTTACCATGGTGAGTACTGTGCAATGTGTAGAATTGATTCACTATGTTGTACACCAGAACCTAACCTAACATTGTAGATCTATACTTCAATTAAAAAAAAAATTTCTTGGGGCGCCTGGGTGGTTCAGTTGGTTAAGCAGCTGCCTTCGGCTCAGGTCATGATCCCTGGGTCCTGGGATCGAGCCCCGCATCGGGCTCCCTGCTCAGTGGGGAGTCTGCTTCTCCCTCTCTCTCTGCCTGCCTCTCTGCCTACTTGTGCTTTCTCTCTCTGTGTCAAATAAATAAATAAAATCTTAAAAAAATTTTCTTAAAGATGCAAAACCAAAGGAGTGATATTGAAAAATAAATTAGAGCAGAAACTAAATTTCTAAAGAATATTAGGAAAGTGTCTACAATAGAGGTAGCAGCTAGTGCCATAGCCATGGAAAAACTATAGAAAGAAAGAAGAAAGAGAAAGAAGAAAGAAAGAAAGAAAGAAAGAAAGAAAGAAAGAAAGAAAGAAAGAAAGAAAGAAAGAAGAAAGAAAGAAAAGAAAGAAAGAAAGAAAGAAAGAAAGAAAGAAAGAAAGAAAGAAAAGAAAGAAAGAAAGAAAAACTACAGATCAAGAGCTTGTAAGAAGGAAGATAAGAATTGATAGGTGATTTATTAAGAGTTATTTAAAGAAGTATTTTGAGCTTGGGCTATCACCCCCATCACTTGCCATCATCTCCTCAATGCATTCTGATAGTTTCTAAGATAAAATGGTAACAATGATCTCTAAAAATGTCAGCTGATCTGTGTGAGGAAGAGCTAGGGACCTGAGTTTAGATATAGGCACTCCAAAGTAAAGCCCTTTTTGTTGGTGTTTGGTGGGGATTGGAGTTTGGTGGGGTACCTGTCTCGCCAAATGACAGGTATTCATGTACATGGAGACTATAGTCAACCTTCCCATTCAGGTGAGAAAGTTAGTAGGAAAATTAGACTGTACATATTTGGAACATTCATGCTGTATACCACATTAACAGCTCAGCCCTTTATCCATGAATGAGAATAGACAATCATTCATTTTCAAGGACATTAAAGACAGAAAAGAAAAAGACAACTGACCTTGGATAAAACAGACAATTGAGAGATCAGAAGAGAAATTTAAAAAAAGATCTTGTTAATATGCTCTGAGAGATTTGGAAAGATAATGATCTATAAAACAAGAATTAGTGTACATATATTTCAGTAATTTATGAACACAGTGTTTGACCATGTACCCTCATGGTGGTGGAGATGGTGTGAAAAATGGCAAGCAAATACAGAATTACTATTATTAGGTTTATTTTTTAAAGTAGGGTGGGTGAAGCAATTCTGCAACTATTTTAGTTATATTATAGGTTCAAGCAAATAACTAAATATGTTGATGTTTTGAGGAGCCAGGAAGAAAGGTCACATATGTTTGGAAAGGGAGAAGGCAAGGAAGATCCTTAAGGAGATAAATTAGAATTGGGATGTTGATGCAAACTCATGAATTCTAAAATATGTATATGTATGTGTACATGTACATGTACATATATGTGCATGCATGTGTGTGTGTGTGTGTTCCAGCTTTATCTGCTGAAAGATCCTAGAAACAGAGACATTCCAAAAGTAACAGTTACCTCTAGTACTCAGATCTTGCTCTGTATATACCATTCCCCACTAAAAGTACTGGGGCTCCTCAGAGAAGTAGTTGATTCCAGAGCCAGGGAAAGGAAAGTACAAAATGAATAGAATGTCTTGTTAAGCCAGAAGCAAGAAAATATTTTTTTTAAATGCTGGAGGCATGTTAAAAGGACACAAGAGCCAACACACATAAAGGTGCTCCAACTGATGAAATGTGGAACAATTTGGTCATTAAAGTAATGAAGACAGTAATGAATTCTAGATTCAAAAAACAGAATTCTATGTATCCTTTTTTTTTTAAAGATTTTATTTATTTATTTGAGAGAGAGAGAATGAGAGACAGAGAGCATGAGAGGGAGGAGGGTCAGAGGGAGAAGCAGACTCCCTGCCGAGCAGGGAGCCCGATGCGGGACTTGATCCCAGGACTCCAGGATCATGACCTGAGCCGAAGGCAGTCACTTAACCAACTGAGCCACCCAGGCACCCCTCTATGTATCCTTTTTAAATAGATAAATAAAAACATGCAGAAGGAAAGATAACTCTTATTTATAGTAGAATGACTTCCAACCAGTAAATGTAAAGAAAGTACTAGAGTTAAGAAAATTATTGTCTGGGACCAAAATGGTAAAGATTGATTCAGACAATAATCATGAATGATGCTATATCTATATCTGAGAAGGGAATATTTTTCAGAGGAAGGAGATTTACATGGTCTTAAGTCATATTCCTACAGATTGTTTATTAGTTGCTAGAGAGAAACAGTAACTATACAGTGAAGAAATAAGACATCTTCACTGGATCATCAAAAGTAACATCCCAATTGAAGGGCAAATGGATATTGAATGCTATATTAGTTGGCTAGACTAAGTAACATAAGCTAGGAGGCTTAAACAACAGAAATGTATTGTCTCACAGTTCTGGAGACTAAAAGTCCAAAATCAAAGTGTTGGCAAAGTTGGTTTCTTTTGAGGGCTGTAGGGGAAGAATCTGTCCCAGGCCTTTCTCCTTGGTTTATCCATCCATCCATCCATCCATACATACATGGAGAGACTATGAGCTCATACATGGCAATGACTAAGTCAAAGGGGCAAATTGTTAGCAATTGGTGAATTTGGGTAAAGGACATGTAGGTGTTTATTATACTGCTTTTGAAAATTTCTGTAAGTTTGAAGTTACTTCTAAAGAGAAAGTTAAGAAAGATACAAATTGCTGCAATTAAAAAAAATCAGCAGGAAATCTATAAGAAAAGATCTAGGAAATCTCAGAGTTTAGCGCAAAATGAACAAGAGGTATGGGTCAATACACAAAAGATGAGAAAAGAGGTTAAGTCTAATCCATACTATCAGAGTTCTGAGAGAGAGAGAGAGAGAGAGAGAGAAGAGAATATTCAAAGAAATTATAGGAAGATGTGTTCCCCGGGATAAAGACCCATATTCATGTTGAAAGGACTCACTGAGCATCAAGAAGAATGAATAATAATTTAAAAAGGATCCACACTCAGTTCCACTCTTGTGAAATTCCAGTACCCTAAGAATAAAGTGAACATCTAAAAGAACTTGAGAGCAAAAGGCAGGTTCTTTACACAATAACAAGACTCCAAGCAGCATCAAATTTGTCATCAGTGTCACCAGATTCTAAAGAAAATGGAGCAGTACCTTCAAAGTGAGATCTGCTGGTGAGAACCAGCAATGCTGGAATCCTAGAAGAACAGTAATGATGCCAAACAAGTTCCAAGGGAAAATTAATACTATATTTGACCCTAACCAAATCACCAATTAAGAGTGAGGGCAGAGTGAAAACAGTTGTAAATTTGTAATAATTCAAAAATTTGTTACTGACACAACCACTTTAAGAAAAGTACCAGAAAAATGAAAAAATGTATACATGAAAAAGAAAGACAAGGGATCCAAATTAGTGGACATAATCCAGAAGTATAACAAAAGGGAATCTGGAATGATGGATACTATGCAGAAAGCCTAGAAATTGTTGGTTCAAATTCAAATGGAAAAGTTTTCAAGATGTCTTCAAGAAGAGAATTAATTATATTTGACAAAAATTGTATGATTAAAACACTGGGTGGTCCTGATGATAAAGAGAAGTCATGTGAAACCAATAATACAATAGTAACAACAACAACATCATGAATGCAACTCCTTGAGTCTTTTTCTTGAAAGAACGTCTCTTCCCTTACACTTTCCCTTCCCTTTCTCTTCCCTGTTCTTGCTTCTTCTCTCTCTCCCACCCTCCCTCCCTCCTTCCTTCTTATTATAATGTTATGGAGTGAGAAGAAAGAAGAATTTTCTTTTCAATTATCTTTTGAGAAAGTTACATTTTCATCTTAAATTAGACTTTAGGGGAGACGGGGTGGCTCAGTTGTTAAGCGCCTGCCTTCAGCTCAGGTCATGATCCCAGGGTCCTGGGATCAAGCCCCGCATCGGGCTCTCTGCTCAACAGAGAGCCTGCTTCTCCCTCTCCCACTCCCCCTGCTTGTGTTCCCTCTCTCGTTGTGTCTCTGTCAAATAAATAAAGAAAATCTTTAAAAAAAAGTTAGACTTTAGACTGTTGTCATATCTAACATTTTTCATCATGCCTTTAGGAACCCCTTTCCATTTTGAACAAACTACCCCTTGATCTCAATTACTCCCTGAAATACTTCAGGAAGCACTCTAGTATCTCTTTACCTTTATATTCCTTCTCTATCCATGGAAAGGACCACTTGACCACTGGCTCTAGACTCTGGGCAATTTGTCCTTTTTTCTTCAATATTCAAATGTTTCAGCATTAAGTCAACCCCACTCTGACTTTGTGTCTTAATTTTTATAGTTGAGCATTAAGTAACTTTCCACTTTTGTCCTCTAATTCCAGTAGCTTAGACCCTGTTCCTCTTGCTGGAACTCCTGTGTCAAATACCTGCTAACACGCTGGTCACTTAGAACAGGTCCTGTCCCATCAGGCATCAGATCGGCCTGGTGGACTGCTACTTGGATCTCCACATGTGGCTGGCTCCCACATTCACCTTTTGGGTTTAATCTTGACAACACTTTTTTACTTTCTTAAACCATGCTGATGTCACCTGCCCAACCTAGATTTCCGTCTGTTGGCTGTCATCACATTCTCTGGAATCCATCTACCTAAAATTCTGAACCTTTCAGAAAGTGGGTTTAGCCACCAAATGGGTATTTCTAGCTCCAGACCTGAACTTTTCTGTTTTTTTCCAACCTGCTGAAAGAATACATTCATGCTCTCTACCCCTTTTCCCTTTCCTATAACTGAAACCTGGTTTTCTCATGGTGATGCCATTGCTTTGTCCCACTTCAATTGTAACTTCTACCCTGACTCAGTGAACAAGGAGTATAGAGTAAAACCTTTGTCTGTACTGATGCATTCAGATCAGACTGTGTTCTTCACCATTATTATTTCCACCTACACTTGAAAATGCTAAGTCCTTGTTCTGGCCCTTGTTACCTCAAGTCTGACCTATTGCAATACACCCCAACTGTTTTCTCCATATTTTATTTTTTTCTCTGCACACCAATCCATCCTGCCACTCTGTCAAAGTTACTTTTCTTAAAGAGGAAAATGTTTCTGCTGAAAACTGTCTCATTCCAAGTCCACAAGGATTTTTCGATCTCTTGGAAGGACTCCTGAATAATCATTAATAATTCTTTGTCCTGGAGTCAAGGCCCTCTATTGGTTTTGAGATACCCATTGATGCTGACTTAGACCCTCCATCTCGAAAATGTATATTAAAATGCCACTCTATGTAGGCAAGCCATTGAGAGACATGGCGTGTAAAAGTTGTTTGGAGACTTTTGATCTTTTCAAATATCACATAAATATTTTGTACTAACAACAATAAACATAGCCTTGTTCTCAAGGAGACACAGTTGAGAAATGACCTTCATTGAAATATGTGGAAGAAACAGATGTTGTTGTTCTTTGATCACAGAGCTCACCTCTCATGTTTGTGTCCAGCACATCTCAATGTAGCATCCTGTGAGTGCTACATGCCCTGATCACAAAAAAGATACAAAATTCAGTTAAAAGGGGATTGTAGTAAGAGTATTGAGAACTTCTAAGTAATAAATGCAGTTTAGCCATTATGTAATGAAAAAATAAATCAAATATGAACAGTTAGTAGCATTGGTAGAAACTTTCTTATACCACATATTTTATTCTTTTTTTTTTTTTAAGATTTTTTATTTATTTGACAGAGAGAGACACAGCAAGAGAGCAGGAACACAAGCAAGGGGAGTGGGAGAGGGAGAAGCAGGCTCTTCGTTGAGCAGGGAGCCCGATGCAGGGCTCAGTCTCAGGACCCTGGGATCACGATCTGAGCCAAAAGCAGTCGCTTAATCAACTGAGCCACCCAGGCATCCCAACCACATATTTTATTTTTAACGACTGAGCCACCCAGGTTCCCCACATATTTTATTCTTAATAAATCTGAATCAGATGTACATATATTTGCTACATTGTCATGTAAATGTGAACCTGACTTTTCTAACCAACTCTGTCCCTGCTATACATGGTATCAGTTACTATGGTCCCTGAGTAGTATGGTATTATTGTATTAAAGTTGTTTTGGCTGAGGAAAATTTCCATGTACCAGTCATAAATACCATCATAATCAAGACATACAACATTTCCATCATATTCCCACCTCCAGCCCCAGGCACCCACTAACCTTATTTAGATTTATTTTTTAAGAATTTCATATAAATGGAGTAATACAGAATTTTAATTTTGCTCTCTGGTTTCTAGAAATCAATTTTTAAATGCTCTAATTTCTTACATGTGTGTGCATGTGTGTGTGCACACACATATAACAAAATGTTAATGGTTGTTATCTCTCAGTGATGGTAGTATAGTAGCAGACATCTGTGACTCATTTTCCATTCCCATTCCTTCTCCTTCAATCATGAGTGCCAGTTCTCATTATAGTGTCAAGCTCTCCACTACTGCAGCCCTTGTGCTCTGGGAGAGGGCTTCACCCCTGTTCCTTGAGTTACTCAGTGATGAACCTGTGAGGGATTCAAAGCCAGGCCCATTTGGAGCCAAATCAAATATGAAGCTTTGGTTTTAGCCTTCAGGGTTGCAAAGTCTTTCTTTTCCCATAGATTTGGAACATTAGAGTGGTTGGAGAGTAGCCATGCTGCAGCCTTCAAGAGGTAGCCCACCTGAGAATGGAGTCACCCTCATGCATAGCAAAGCCAGAGATGGTGAGACAGCAATCTAACCCTCATAACATCCTTTGGCCTCAAGTAAACTGGCACCTAAAGCTCGTTTAATCCCTGCTGTTTTCAGTTCTAGGAGCCAATAGATCCCCTCTTTGCTTAAGCAAATATAATTGGGTGTTCCCATAACATATAGTAGAAAGATTCCTAACAGTTATAAATTATGGATGATTTTTTCTTAGTATCTTCCTGTATTTTCCATTTTTCTGTGATAGACATATGGTTATAAATAGAATCCCCCCACCACTACCCATAAAGGTTACAAAATTGTTTTTAATTCTCCAAAATAGTATTACCAAATTCTTTCCCTTATTTTTTTTTGTTGTTGAAAAGTTTAGTTTGTCGGGCGCCTGGGTGGCTCAGTTGGTTAAGCGACTGCCTTCGGCTCAGGTCATGATCCTGGAGTCCCGGGATCGAGTCCCACATCAGGCTCCCTGCTCAGCAGGGAGTCTGCTTCTCCCTCTGACCCTCCTCCCTCTCATGCTCTCTGTCTCTCATTCTCTCTCTCGCAAATAAATAAAATCTTAAAAAAAAAAAAAAAG
>NW_028023197.1:0-649 GCF_054177405.1 Leptonychotes weddellii
CCCCCCCCCAGGGAGAAGCAGATGTCCCAGTGAGCACAGAGCCTGGACCTCAGGACCCTGAGATCGTGACCCGAGCTGAAGTCGGACACTTAACCGGCTGAGCCACCCAGGCGCCCCCCTCCCTTTCCAAGACACACATGCATTCAGTTTGGCATTTAGTAATTTCTTATTTATCCACATTTTATTCTGAACAGGATCGTAAACTCCTCAGAGGGAGGACCTAGGTGCCATCAGTTCTGTTAAAATGCTTGTTTTGAAAACGTGACTTTGTTTGAATGCCGTTGATATATTAAGGAACAATATAAGCATACCACTAATTCTGTGTTTGCTTATGCGTGCCTTGGTTTGCTAGGGACCCTAGGTGAATGTGTGCAGCTGAGTTGAGCTTTAGGAACACGCATGCACACACTCATCCTCACACGCAGCAGTTACCGCCATCCAAACTCCAGGTCTAGTTCAAGGCAAAGTGCCATACGTATCGTAGTTCGTATGTGGTTCTTAACCCCTGAACACAAATAAAACTGTGCTAACATCTCCACGAGGCACCTGACTTTTCTTTATGTGTTTTGTCCATAGCCCCATTTTCCCCATAAACCCTGCAGTTTTATGGTGTGATTCTGCATTATGTGGTGATTTTTTAAGGAATATA
>NW_028023198.1:0-649 GCF_054177405.1 Leptonychotes weddellii
CCAGGCTAACCCATCCTCCCACCCCCCTCCCCTCTAGAACCCTGTTTGTTTTTCAGAGCAAGTGATAGAACCACGGAGTGCATACCTTTTCTAAATGTAATGTTTTGTTTCATTTTGTTTAAACTCATTAGGATTCTTTTGGTTGCAAACAATAGAAACACAACTAGAACCGGTTGAAACAAAAAGAGAAAGGATACCAGAAGGGTACCCCAAAGCGTCTATGGATACCAAAATGTATTATGTAACCAGAAGGCATAAAGTCCAGTGGGCTCCAGAAATGGGCTACAAGATTGGAGTTCTTATGAAAAGCTTGGGATCCTCCTCCGTGTCTTCTGTCTGGCTTTTCCCCATGAAGGTACATTTTTCCTTCCTTGTGCTGCCCCCAAGTCCACAGAGCACAGCATAACTTTCAAAAAGTGTTCACATTTTATATGTTGTAACTGAGGCACCCAGGGAGAGTCCCCATTCCCATGTTCCCAAGGCAGGGATCATTTGGTTCAGTTGAAGTCATGTATCCTCCCAGGAATAAACTGTGGCTGGGCTGACTGGGTCATGCTTCAAAATAATCACTCCAGTTTCAGATCAATGGATTGGGAGGTTTCGGTCAGTTTCCAAAAAATTGGAGGTATTTTCCTTGAAAAGTTTTGTG
>NW_028023199.1:0-649 GCF_054177405.1 Leptonychotes weddellii
GGACAAAAAGTGAACTGAGAGTGAGAAGGGGAAGAAATAAACCAGAAGCTGCTGGGCTGGACTTGGATTCTGGAGTGACATTTCCTTTGAGGTCACTAATGGTCCTGAGAAAACCACTTCTTTTTTTTTTTAAAGATTTTATTTACTTATTTGACAGAGAAAGATAGCAAGAGCAGGGACACAAGCAGGGGGAGTGGGAGAGGGAGAAGCAGGCTTCCTGCTGAGCAGGGAGCCTGATGCGGGGCTCGATCCCAGGACCCTGGGATCATGACCTGAGCCGAAGGCAGACGCTTAACGACTGAGCCACCCAGGCGCCCGAGAAAACCACTTCTTTTCCCTTCCTTAGCTGCTCGGTCAGATAGGTGGTGTGGAGACAGAGCTGAACAACTCTCTGGGCAGGTGTTAAGCTCTTTATCTCTTTGCAGCTAAGGGGCATGCTTCTCTACCTCATCCCAAGCCAGAAAAGAATCAAACCTACCACTTGTCATACTGAATCTATTTTTCCTTACAGACACAATAGGTATCAGTACCCTTTCTTTGGTTTTACTGATCATCAGGTAAAGCTCAAAGAAATAAATTTAACTCTGAAGTTTCATGGTTAATCAAATAATGCATATTATTAATAGCTGTATGATTAACTCTTTTAATT
>NW_028023200.1:0-649 GCF_054177405.1 Leptonychotes weddellii
CACTGTCCATCCTGTGACTCTTTATAACTGGGAGTTTGTGCCTCTCAATCCCCTTCACCTACGTCGACCCTCCCCTCCGGAGACCTGTTCCCCTGTTTGTGTTTTAGGTTTCACATGTAAGTGAAATCTTTAAATAAGCAAAATGCTAAATGAAACTGATGTTTGCTTGTGAGTTAAGTCCTCTCTTGGAAAGTTTTCCACTGGGAAGGCTGGGGTGGGGGATGGGGAGGGTGGCTACGAAATGGGACCGAAGCTGGAATCCCAGGCCCGGGCTGGTCTGTACCACACCATGACTAGCTGCTTGGAGGTGAGGTCCCCAGATGATGTCCCCAACTGCTATGTCCATAACTGCATTTTCTAAAGGCTAAGCAACTTGAAAGGAAATGCCCCTCAGATTTCACAATGATTAGCAAGGAGGGCAGGGGATAGAAAGAGAGATTTATTTATAATTTTCTTTTTTTTTTTTTTAAAGATTTTATTTATTTATTTGACAGAGAGAGACACAGCGAGAGAGGGAACACAAGCAGGGGGAGTGGGAGAGGGAGAAGCAGGCTCCCCGCAGAGCAGGGAGCCCGATGCGGGACTCGATCCCAGGACCCTGGGATCATGACCTGAGCTGAAGGCAGTCGCTTAACCAACTGAGCCACCC
>NW_028023201.1:0-649 GCF_054177405.1 Leptonychotes weddellii
TAGGAGAAGGAAGGGAAAAATGGGCAGGGGGAATTGGAGGGAGAGATGAACCATGAGAGACTATGGACCTGAGAAACAAACAGGGTTTTAGAGGGGAGGGTGGAGGGGGGATTGGTTAGCCCGCTGATGGGTATTAAGGAGGGCACGTACTGCATGGAGCACTGGGTGTTATACGAAAACAATGGATCATGGATCACTACATCAAAAACTAATGGTGTATTGTATGGTGACTAACATAACATAATAAAATTAAAAAATAAATAAAAAAAATAATGATGTACATTATGGGGTCTAACTTTACCTAAGAAAGAAATAAAATAAAATAAAATAAAATAAAATAAAATAAAATAAAATAAAATAAAATAACTAGGTGAGGAGAAAATAAACAGATCAGGTGCACTATTAAAAAAAAATGGTCAAAAGACATGAACAGATTTTTCTCCAAAGAACACATCCAGATAGCCAACAGACACATGAAAAGATGTTCAACATCAGTCATCATCAGGGAAATGTAAATCAAAACCACAATGAAACATTACTTACATCTGTCAGAATGGCTAAAATTAACAACACAAGAAACAAAAAGTGTTGGCGAGGATGTGGAGAAAAAGGAAGTTTTGTGCACTGTTGGTGGAACTGCAAACTGGTG
>NW_028023202.1:0-648 GCF_054177405.1 Leptonychotes weddellii
AATATAAATGTGGGCACCTGATCCACAGACCCTACCCAAAGATTATTCCGTGAGTCATGGAGGAAAAAAAGAAAAATAATAGACTCAGATTGCAATTCTTTCTGGAATCTACCAAACTCACATGATAATTTTCAAGCAGAGCTAAAACTGAAGAAAAGTTAGAGGAACCATGCAAAAGAAGAAATCCTATTCTTAAAAAAGATGGAGCTGTCAAGCAGAACAAGATGAAGAGAGTGACAGAAAAGCAGATAGGGACCAAAGGCAGCAATGTGCTGGACCAAGTTAACAGGCAGGGCAGAGAAGAAATCTCTGATTTGCAGCACTTGACAATGGGTCAGTTTCTGGGCTGTAAACACTCCAGGCCTGGACAATTGAAGGTCACCAGCATGAAGTCGCTGAATAAGTAGTTGGGAAGAAACACCGCAGCAACCTCCACCACACCAATGAAAAAGTCCAGGAGTTCTTGCCACTGAGCTTCCTTGGACTTGCTTGAATCTGTTTCCAGTCTGTTTTAAAGTCCTTGTTTGGGGGTTGCCATTAAATTACTTTCTCCCTAATGAACCCATGTGAGTCCATGCGCAGTATAATTAAGAGAGTCCCATGAAAGATTTTCTTAAACACACTACAAAAAAAAAGGAAGCTCAGGAT
>NW_028023203.1:0-648 GCF_054177405.1 Leptonychotes weddellii
CAGGTCATGATCTCAGGGTCCTGGGATCAAGTCCCGCATCGGGCTCCCTGCTCTTTGGGAGCCTGCTTCTCCCTCTGCCCCTCTCTCACTCTCTGTCTCTCATGAATAAATAAATAAAATCTTAAAAAAAAAAAAAAGTTCTTACAAGAAAAAAAATGTGTGACTATGTGTGGTGATGCGTGTTAACTAGACTTATTGTGGTGATCATTTGCCAATGTATGCATATACCAAATCATTATGTTGTGCAACAGAAACTAATATAATGTTGTATGCCATTTATATCTCAATTATAAAAAAAGAGTGAAAAAAGGCAGTTTAAGGTTTTGTTGTTGTTACTGTAAAATTCTTATTTCACCAAGATGTTTCTACATGTGGATTTCTTCATGCTTGCCCTGCTTTGGATTTCGTTTGCCTGCCTACTTTTTAAATCAAGTGGAAAATCCTTAGTCATCATCGGTGAAATATTTTCTTTTCTCTATTATCTCTGTCATCTCCTTCTCATCTGGTTATATACACATGTATTCAGTGAGTTCATAACTTTCATTTATATCTTTAAAACAAGTAAGCAAATGGAATAAACTCTATCTCGGAATTCCAACAAGTGAAGTGTTTTGGTGTCTTCTGTTGTTTCTGCTTGTTCTTGCTTTC
>NW_028023204.1:0-648 GCF_054177405.1 Leptonychotes weddellii
CCAACACCATTTGTTGGAGACTACCCTTTCCCCATTAAGTATTCTTGGTTCTCTTGTTGAATATTATTTGACCATACATGAAGGAGTTTAATTCTGGCTTTTCTATCCTATTCCATTGGCCTGTGTGTTTAATTTTACTCCAGAAAGATACTGTTTTGTTACTACAGATTATAATATGGTTTGAAATCAGGAAGTGTGATATCTCCAACTTTGTTCTTTTTCCTGTGGACTGTGTTGGCTATTTGAGTTCTTCTGTGCTTCCACACAAATTTTAGGTTTTTCTTTTAACCAAAAAATGTAAAGATTTTATTTATTTGAGAGAGGGAGAGAGACAGACTCCCCACTGAGCAGGGAGCCTGATGCGGGGCTCAAATCCAGGGCCTGAGATCATGACCCGAGCTGAAGGCACCTGCTAAACTAAGCCACCCAGGCACCCTGGTTTTTTGTTTTTTGTTTGTTGTTGTTTTTCTGCTTCTGTGAAGAATGCCATTGGTATTTTAATGGGGACTGCATTGAATCTACAGACGACTTCGGGTAGTATGGACATTTTAACATTAATTCTTCTAATCCATGAACAGAAGATGTCTTTCCATTTGTGTCTTTTCAATTTCATTCAGCAAAGTCGTGTAGGTTTCATTTATACAGATC
>NW_028023205.1:0-648 GCF_054177405.1 Leptonychotes weddellii
AGGCCTGTGTAGTTGCTCTTTTTCTCCTGAAATGAGGGAAATGATCCTTCTTTGATTTCATCCTCCTCAGCGGTAATGGACCATCCCAGCGGGTGGACAGTCTACAGCATGGCCTCTGCCCTTCCAGAGGTCAGAGCAGAGACCTTTCCTGTCCACGCAGGCTCTTGTGCTCAGGGCTGTCTGAGGCTCACTTTGTCCAGGGAGGAGGCACTAGGATGTGAGAATCTGTGTGAGGGTATAGTCCCCAGGACAAAACCAGTCCCAGGGCTGGCCTGGATCCTACTCTGGCACCTGACCCCTCAGTAGTGAAGTCAGGGAGATGGGGGTTATTTAAAGTGGAACTTTGAGGCTTGAGGCCAAGAACCCCTTTAACGACCTTGAGAAAGTAGGGAAATGCCCCACAGTTGCTGGTGAAATGCCGAGCCTGCCCCAGGCAATTTGGGTTAAATAGGTCCATGGAGAGTCTCTTCTGTAGCTGATACCAGGGTCTATGGGACTCCCATGAGTGGTTTCCTGAGCCCACAGATACTGACTGTGTCCTCCTGTCCCCTCAGAACCCAATGGATCTTTTCCACAGTCCAGGGAGTGTGGGCTTTGGAAGATCCAGAGCAGTAACTCCCCCATATGTGCATGTGTCACTCCCCCAGG
>NW_028023206.1:0-648 GCF_054177405.1 Leptonychotes weddellii
CCTCTTGATCTCAAGGTTGTGGGTTCAGCCCCATGTTGTGTGTAGAGATTACTTAAAAAAATAAAATCTTTTAAAAAATCTATTAAAACGGGGCGCCTGGGTGGCTCAGTTGGTTAAGCGACTGCCTTTGGCTCAGGTCATGATCCTGGAGTCCCGGGATCGAGTCCCGCATCGGGCTCCCTGCTCGGCAGGGAGTCTGCTTCTCCCTCTGACCCTCCCCCCTCTCATGTGCTCTCTCTCATATAAATAAATAAAATCTTTAAAGAAAAAAAAAATCTATTAAAACGCTTAACAACTTTAAACTACAAAACTTGTCCCTAAAGTACATCTAATATACATAAATCAGATAATTAACATTTCTTAGTAACAGAGTTAATAACATCATCAAGTGTTTGAATTTGAGGCACGGGAGTTAAAAACAAGGGGAAAGACTCCATCATCTTATGGGGCAATGACTGTGTAAGACTTTTAATCTGACTAAAAGTGATCAGATTATTTATATTTTGATAGATAGCCACAGGTGTCAACAGCTCAGTTAAGCTGGGAAACACCAACGTGGCCCTAAGAAAATGCATCAGGGGCCTGCACTCGTACCCGCCTTGTTCTTCCCTACTCCTTCTCCCCCAGCTCAGGAAATGGTAACTCTTC
>NW_028023207.1:0-10877 GCF_054177405.1 Leptonychotes weddellii
CCAAGATGTCCATCGACAGATAAATGGATAAAGAAGAAGTGGTATATATATATAATGGAATATTATGCAGCCATCAAAAGGAATGAAATCTTTCCATTTGCAATGACGCGGATGGAACTGGAGGGTATTATGCTGAGCAAATAAGTCAATCAGAGAAAGACATGTATCATATGATCTCACTGATATGAGGAATTCTTAATCTCAGGAAACAAACTAAGGGTTGCTGGAGTGGTGGGGGTGGGTGGAATGGGGTGGCTGGGTATAGACATTGGGGAGGGTATGTGCTATGGTGAGCGCTGTGAATTGTGTAAGACTGTTGAATCACAGATTTGTACCTTTGAAACAAATAATACATTATATGTTTAAAAAAAAAAAGAAGATAGCAGAAAGGGAAAAATGAAGGGGGGGGAAATCAGAGGGGGAGTTGAACCATGAGAGACTATGGACTCTGAGAAACAAACTGAGGGTTCTAAAGGGGAGGGTGGTGGGGTGATGTGTTAGCTTGGTGATGGGTATTAGAGAGGGCATGTACTAAATGGAGCACTGGGTGTATATGCAAACAATGAATTATGGAACACTATATCAAAAACTAATGATGTAATGTATGGTGATTAACAAAACATAATAAAAAAATAGTAGTTAATCTATACATTAGGATGAAAACTCTGGAATATCAAAAGGGGAATAGAACTCAGAAAAGGAATGAATATCAAAGATGGAGAAAAGAATTTTATATCCTATCTTGGGGACAGGATTAGTGTGTTTCCAGTTGTACAGGAGATAGTTGCATCACATTAAGTGAAAGCATGACTTTGATACTGTATTTCAAGGTTAAATATAGTTAAAATAAGTGTATGTGGGTACCAATTTGATAAGTGGTAGACTGTTTCGGTTTTGCTCTGTGTCAACTTAGCTAAACTAGAACTACCTTTCCCAGAATTCTCTCTTTATATGGCTCTAAGCAAGAGTTGGCCAATATCTGTGTAAGATCTGGAAAGTGGAAGTGGACCCACAGTCATTTTGTTACTACTCTCTGAAGGTCAGTGAGAGGCCAAGTACTGCTTGCAGTGCATTTACATTATCAATGATATACATGGTCATTGATCACCTTTTTGGTATGTGGCACCACCCGGGTCCACAGCAACTCTTAATCCTGCCAGATCTTCTGTTGCTCTGAGACTTGCAACAACAACATGCACACCAGGTGCCAGCATCCCCTGCAGGTCATCCCTGGGAACCGCTCCAAGTAATGAGAGACAACCAGCCTTCAGTTTGTTCTGATGGGTTTGTCCTTTCTGGTTCCAGTTTTCCTTGCTCCTATACATGTCCAAATTTTCAACCCACCTTTCAGTCCGGTTGAACCATAATGGTTTCAAGATCAACAGAGGCTCATACCAGAAATGTAAAAACTTCCCAAGTTCCCACCATTGCATAAGGTTTAAATCGTATTAATAAATCTCTTACCTTTTATCACTCATAGCTCTACTTCTCTGAATGAACCCTAACCAATACATTATGTCTTACTCTTCAATCTGAAAAGAGGAAGATAATCAAATACCAAAAAAAGAAATAATATATATGTATAGAATGAAATGAGTTTAACTATTATAAAATGACATGTTCCTCCTCCTTTCATAGCCTAGAAATAAAATTTTATCTTTTTTTTATTAATACAGCTCTTGTTAAAACCACATGGCATAGTGGGTGCTTCCAGCCAAAAGGAAGAGCAAGCTGGGACTAGTGTTAGGTGAAACCAGGACACATTGAATAGGAAAGAAGGATTGTTCTCATCCAGGAAAAGATCATCTGCCCAAATCAACCAAACATGAATCTTATCTGGAATAAGCATCTACTGGGCTCATTGAAGAGACTAGACCAGGATTAGGCAACAAAGGCTGCTGGTCATCTGGCAATACTGGTAACATCAGCAGATTATTTAATTATAGATTAAGGAGGCCCCTCTGGTCTAGACACGGAGACAAATCAAACGTTTGTGCCTATTAGTTGCAAGACTTCAATTATGGCCATATCTCATTTCTCTTTGTATTCCAGAGCCTGGTTCTGTGCTGAAAATGTAGATACTTAGTCATATTGTTGAATGAAAAAATAAATGAATGACCTTGACCAGCCAGGCTAGGGATAGACAGAAATTGACAATGTTAATGTTTGCTGGCGTAAATACCTGCTATTGAGTAGAGTGACTTAAAATATGTTTTTTAAATAATGTAAATGTTATCATTCTCTTTCCATATATATTTTTCCATACATATATATTTACATATAAAGATATATATAAATTTTATATATATGAAATTTATATTTATGAAATTAATAGATATCAGTAGATCAGTAAGAGCTCTCCTAGTTCTAGATATCTAATTCTAGATCCCTCTCTATATATGTGTACATATATATATATACATACATACATACAATATGACTCTCTCCTCTGACTCTCTCTGTATGTGTACATATATGTGCATCTATGGGATGTACATATACAGAGAGAGAGAGATCCGAGATCATAGATGTTTAGAGCTAGAAGACATTTGCTAATATTTATTAATTTAACTCTCCTGTAAGATAGATAAAAAGAAGTTTTACTTTTCACAAGAAATTGTTGCCATCAAAATGTAATCTAAGCAGAAAGTAGGAAATATAAAGATTTAAAGGGAATGAGGATAATAAATATGACCAAAATCAGGTATTTTTCTTTTGGCATAAGCACTAAGAGTCAACTTCTGGCTGCCTCACCTCCTCATTTGCAGGCCCAGCCCCAGTTAGTTTCTAAGCATCTCTCAGAATGGAAAGAGAATATATCAGCAGTAGCCACTGAAAGTTGTCTCACTCTCATAAAATAATATCTGTCTGGGGAGTTCTATTCATATTTGTGTATTCCTTCCTTCTCCTAGTCCCACTGTATATACAAAAAGAGCCTTGCCCTATCCTTAGCCCACACTGGGCTGATCCAATCTTGGATATTTAGCTTTAGGTTTTCTGACACCCTTGAAAGACTCCCTGAGGGCTGGTCTTGCTCCTCATACCTTCAGTTGCAGACCATCTGACTTTAGATACTCCCTGTCCCCTGGACTTCAATGCTAGTCCTGGATTAAGCTTTCTCAAAAATGGATGCCTGCTGATACTGTGCAAAATATGCCTGTCCACTTAGCATTGGATTTCCTGATTGCCCATGTGGTGCCAGCAGCATGGTTTGGTCTGTTGCTTCTCTCATTGGTCTGACTGTACACTCCCCAGCATGCGTACCATCTGAACATGCTGTGAGGAATGACACCACTAGATGCTTTTCAGGAGGTTATTAAAGAACAAATATCAGGGTGGATAAATGAGAAATCTGATTTATCACTGCAATTCATGTGTTCTTTTGGTAAAACAGACTCCATCTCACTAAGTGATTTTTAATTCAGATGTTGTTGTTCTACACCCTACAACTACCACTCTAGAAGAAACCTGAGCTTATCCTTTTGCCCACAATTAATACTATAACAGAGTTCCAAAGACATCTGTAAACATAAGCTTCTTGATGTATTATTCTCTGTAAGAAACTATTCTCAAATAACTTATGCTCTCATATGAATTCTATCATAAGACTCATACAATTAGCTTTCTCATTACTGTGCCTGAGAAGACAGACTAACTTAATCTAATGTGCCCAAAAGAAGAAAAAGAAATGAGGGGGAGGGGAAAAAAAGGGTTCATACGAGTTCATAAGTTGACAACAGAAAAAAACTGAAACTAGTCCTGAAATTATCTGGTGATCTTTTCCTACTAAGTCAATATATGTCTGTTTTAGATGACTAGTAATTAAATAGAGGAAATCTCTCTTATTCCAGAAAGGTGCTAAAAATGACAGTCAGTCCTCCATGGCTAAGTATATTTGGAAATATTTTTTCTAGCTACCCAAAAAGTAGAATATTATAATTTCTATTTAAAAAGTGCTACTTCCAAATGTATTTAAATCAAAGTCAAGGAAAAACAAAATAATGATTTACTCCATAATATTTTTTGAAAAAAGGAAGAAGAAAATTAGCTCATGGAAGAAAGTAGCACTGTGTCATTTTCTGTTAGTAAAATGCAAGTAATGAGTAATCAATCAAAATAGGAGTATTATGGTACACTGTGTGATAAAGACTTCTAGTATTATAGCCAATGTACTCTCTAGGGATTGCTAATTGCTCTTCTGGATTCCTGAGCATTTCACATATACCCCTAGTACTAGAGATAATAAATACAGTTAATTATTCACATGTTTATATTCCCAATGAGAAACTGATATTCACAAGGATAGTGGATATATAATATTCATCCCTATATTCTCAAAATTTAGTGCAGTGTTTATCAAATAACAAGTACTCAGTACATATTGGCTAACTGAATGAAGTGTTTAATTGATATAGCAGCTGAAATATCTCATAATATGTAAACCCATAACGTTTTGAATTGGCTCAGAATTGCTGGTTCTATTTTTCCCTTGAGGTGCAGATCCTACCCACCCTCTTCCTTCCAAGTCATATCTAGGCTAATATAACTAAAGGGATGAAAAAATAAGAGCAAGGCCATCAGAACTGTGAACATCAGAAGAGTATAATCCTTATTTACAAATATAAACGTCCTACTAGATATAGTACAAATAGGATCAGATTGAAACCAATAGCCCAATCACAACTCTGTTCTGCTGTCCAGCCAAGGACATCTTGATATTTACCTGCCCACACTTTCTAATTACTTTCATCCCTGTGTGCAACTCCACTTTACAATGTCAACCTGGCTTGCCTTCTTGTCTGTCTCTTAAATTTCTACCCATTGCCACTCTTTTATTTTAATTTTGAAGTTATATTACAAGATCTAAGCCATGCCAAAACCCTCTCAACATCCCCCCTTCTTAGCCTAAAGCTAGGAATTGACATGAAACTACTCCTTGTAAAAATCGAGGAGGATATAACAGGATAGATCTCAATCAAAATCCATTAATATGAATACAAAAGGGTAGGTATCAAGAGTAGTTTTAGTTGAATAAGCTTTAAGATATGCTTGTGGGAAAAAGTGACAAGTGAAAACAAGGCAATTTCCACTTACATTTAAAAGTTTTTGTGAGCATAGAGAAAATAATGTTGAAAGATTCAGAAACTTTAACAAATGCTTGCTGTAGTGCATAATGACTCCCCATACTTCAACTTGTAAGAAAATGTACAAAAAGGAGAAAAACCTATTTTTTAAAGGTTAGAATCCTTTCCCTTGGAATCTGATGGAAAGAGAATATGTATATTATTGAGACTTTGTAAGTAAAAAGTACTTAAGGAAGCAACTTCTGCTCCCCGTTATGATGGAATAATAGGGACCAGATTTATACATTTGACTTATAAAACAGACAAAATATAGGAAACAGCACCTTTTAGACACTGGACAACAAGTGAAATCATAAAAATGATTCCTGAAGAGTCAAACTGCTGAACCAAACTAAAAGAGTACTCTGAATACCTCAGCTTACACCTGGAAAAATTTTGCAGCATAACATGGGTAAGCCCAAGCAGAACCTGGCAGTTGCCTGAGTTTGAAGAAGCAGAGGTCAGGATTCAAGGAGTTCATGCATTCTCAAATTCATGAGGCAGACTAAAGAGAGGAGAGAGTGAGCATCACAGATCATCAGAAGTTTTCCCTCAAGCCTTGCTTGCTGAGTACTGATCTTGCATGCATTTAAAATAACTGCTAGAGCTAGAAAGGAAAATACTAGGACAGAGCAGGGAGAATGTTCTGTAGAGCTCACAAAATGATGGGAATAGTTCGTGTTCTCAATAGCCATAATGGAAAAATTTCTTGACACACAACATTAAGTAGAGCAGGAGTCAGTAAAATACGGCCACAAGCCAAATTTGGCCTGCCATCTGGTTTTGGTTTTTTGGGGGTTTTTTTGGTAAAATTTTATTGCCACACAGCCATGCTAACTTATTTACATATTATCTATGGCTATTGCATATTATCTATTCTACAATGATAGAATTAAGTTTTTGAAACAAAGACCATTTGTTCCATGTGGTATAAAATATTTATATCTGGCTCTTGAGAAGAAAATGTTTGCCAAATTTTGGAGTAGAATCCTCAAAAGCGTATTGCCTTAGTAGTCGGACAAAATTAGCCATAAACTAGTAATAATTCTTAATGCACACATGAAAGCTTAAAAACAAACTTCTAGGTAACTTACCTATGTCTCAGAATATAGACCAAAAACATTGAAAGAAATAAAAGAAAACCTAGAATCCAAGAACATAAAATCTACAATACCAGGAATATAATTATGCTTAGCTAGTCATGAAAAGAAGCAAAAAAAATCACTATTAACAAGGACTGTTAATCAAGAGGGGCAGATCAAGAAAGAACACATGATAGAATTAGTGAATAAGGGTGTTAAAATAGCTATTATAAATAATAACTTCATGTGTTCAAGAAAGTGGAAGAAAGCATGAGCATGATGAAAAGATTAATAGAAGATTTTTAAAAGGCACAAATTGAACTTCTAAAAATTAAAATGTAAACTCTAACATGAAAAGTATCCTGAATGATAAACTAGATATTACATAAGGAAAAACAAACAAACAAACACACAATTTAGAGACATAGCAGGAGAAGCTGTCCAAAATGAAACACAAAGACCAAAAAAAAATAAAACACAAAAGACTTAAAAATAAACAGAGCAACAGTGAGCTATGGGCAATTCCAAATGGTGTAAAATATATATAATTAGAATCCTAGAAGAAAAGTACTAAGAATGGAACAAAAAAATGTTGAAGAAATAATTGCTAAAAGTTTCAAAATTTAAAGAAAACTCTAATCCCATAGATTCCAAAAGCTCAAAAAACCCCAACCAAAAGAAACATGAAGAAAACTACAAGAAGACACATCATAACCCAATTGTTGCCAAACAATGATAGAAAGAAAATCTTAAAAGCAGTCATAGAAAAAAGGCCCATTTCACACAAAACAACAAGGGTAAGAATGATGGCAAATTTCTAAGCAGAAACAACACAAGTAAAAAACACAAGTAAGCAAAATAAGTAAGGCAACACTGTTAAAGTACTAGAAAATGAGTACAAAGTTAACATAAAACTCTATACCCAGCAATATATTATCTTATAATATGCATGAAGTGGTATACAATTATTAGAATGTAGACTGTTATGTTAGACTATATGTATGTATATATATATATATATATATATATATATATATATATATATATATATATGTAAAACCTAGACAAAGAAAACAATAAAGGAAATAAAATTTAAGTCATGAAAAAAAATATTTCAATTGATCCAAAAGAAAGCAGTAAAGGAGAAAAACAAAGGACTAAAGAACACATGGAACATGGGCGCCTGGGTGGCTTAGTCATTAAGCATCTGCTTTTGGCTTAGGTCATGATCCCAGCGTCCTGGGATTGAGCCCTGCATCAGGCTCCCTGCTCCATGGGAAGCCTGCTTCTCCCTCTCCTGCTCCCCCTTCTTGTGTTCCCTCTCTCGCTGTGTCTCTCTCAGTCAAATAAATAAATAAATTTTAACAACAAAAAAAAGAACAAATGGAAAACAAATAACAAGATGATAGATTTAAACCCACACATATAAACAATCACATTAATTGCAAATGATATAAATATACCAACTAAAAGGTAGAGTTAGATTAGATGAAAATTGATGACCAAACTATATTCTATCTATAAGAAACTGGCATTAAATGTAAAAACACATACAGGTAAGAAATATAAAATACACCATGCATATATACACACACATACACACATAAACAGAGGTAGCTACATTAATAGTAAATTATGGTCAGAGAAAAAATTACAGGTTATTGCATAGTGATAAAGGGACCATTTAATCAAGAAGAAATAAGCATCTTAAAAATGTATTCACTTGAGGGGGGGAAAGATGGCGGAGGAGTAGGGGACCCTATTCCAACCGGTCCCCAGAATTGAGCTGGATATCTACCAGACCACTCTGAACACCCACAAAATCAGCCTGAGATGTAAGAAGATCGATCTGGATCTCTACAAACAGAATATATTGTAGGCATTTGGTTTCAAGGTACAAAGTGGGGAGCCGTAATTCCGTGGGCAGATACAGGAGGATAAACAGCAGCAGGAGGGAGTGTGGCCATGGGGATCCTACACCGTGGGTGAGCAATAGACTCCCGCGATGGGGACGGGGCACAGACTCGCAGACAGGTAGTAGCAGGAAAGGATTTTAGGGCAGCTCCCCAAGTGGAAACCTGGAGTGGAGGGGCCCCACGTACAAACTGGGGGTGGCTGGCGGTTTTAGAAGCACAAAGGGCAGAGACATACCCTGATCTGAATGTGAGGAGTGGGAGCCCTGCTGAGGACGCTGCAGTTTATAGCAGCACAAACAGAAACAGAGGTAGTGTGGCCTGGAGAGCTCACTGAAGAATAGACCATGATCTCTCTGCTCTGAGGCAGAGGGTTGGAAATGGTCTCTTCTGCTCTGACTCTTGGAAGAGACACGGAAAGCCGCCAGGGAAAGCACCAGAGAACAAAAGCCCCAAAAAAAACGGTTTTCACTGAGCCCATGCCCCACCACAGGGGGCAGGGCAACTCTGCCCAAACAGGATTGCCTGAATAACAGCGCGGCATGCCCCTCCCCCAGAAGACAGGCTGGGGAAACCAGAGGCCAGCAACCCTAAGGTCCCTAGAAAAGAGGTGCATCTTGCTTGGGTTGTGGTCAATAATTTGGACTATACATTCCCTCAAACACCCCTCAACAGAATGACTAGGAGGAGGAACCCCCAAAATAGGAAAGACTCAGGGATTATGACTTAATGCCACAGATTTACAAATGGATTCAGATGTAACTAAGATGTCAGAGATGGATTCAGGCTAGCAATTGTGAATACAATAGCTAGAATGGAGAAATCAATTAATGCAACATGAAGTCTCTAAGGGCAGAAATGAAAGCTGAATTGGCCAACTTAAAAATGCTATAAATGAAATCCAATATAGTCTAGATAATCTAACAGCTAGGGTAAACTAGGCAGAAGAACAAATTAATGACCTAGAAGACCATATAATAGAGAAAAAGGGAAAGAGGAGGCCAGGGAAAAACAACTCAAAATCCATGAAAATAGAATCAGAGAAATAAGTGACACCATGAAATGTTCTAATGTCAGAATTATTGGAATCCCTGAGGGGGTGGAGTGAGTCAGAGAGAGGACTAGAAGATGTATTTCAGCAAATCGTAGTTGAGAACTTCCTTAATCTGGGGAATGAAACAAATATTCATGTCCTAGAGGCAGAGAGGACCCCTCCTAAGATCAAGGAAAACAGGCCAACACCCCGGCATGTAATAGTAAAACTCACAAATCTTAGAACCAAGGAAACCATCCTAAGGGCAGTTAAGGGGAAGAGATTCCTTACCTACAGAGGGAGGAACTTCAGAATAACATCAGACCTATCCAAGCGACCTGGCAAGCCAGAAAGGCCTGGCAAGACATATTCAGGGTACTAAACGAGAAAACCATGCGGCCAAGAATACTTTATCTGTCAAGGCTGTCATTTAGAATGGATGGAGAGATGCAGAGCTTCCAAGATCAGCAGAAACTGAAAGAATATGTGACCACTAAGCCAGCCCTGCAAGAAATATTAAGGGGGGTTCTGTAAAAGGAGAAAGACCCCAAGAGTGATATAGAAAAGAAATTCACAGGGACAATCTATAAAAAAAGGTCTTCACAGGAACATGATGACAATTAATTCATAACTTTCCATAATCCCTCTCAACGTGAATGGCCTAAATGCTCCCATAAAACAGCAGAGGGTTACAGATTGGATAAAAAGACAGGACCCATCCATATGCTGTCCACAAGAGACTGATTTTGAACCTAAAGATACATCCAGACTGAAAGTGAAGGGCTGGACATCCATCTTCCATGCCAACGGACCTCAAAAGAGAGTTGGGGGGGGCAGAGGAAGATGGCGGAGGAGTAGGAGACCTGGAATTCGTCTGGTCTCAGGAATTCAGCTGGATAGGGATCAAACCACTCTGAACACCTACAAACTCAACAGGAGATCGAAGAAAAGAATAGCAACAACTCTCTGAACAGAAAAGCGACCACTTTCTGGAAGGTAGGACGTGCGGAGAAGTGAAGCCAAGGCGATATTCTCGAGGATAGATGACAGGGGAGGGGGCCTCCGTTGGCCGCTTCTGGCATGTGATAGAGCCTCGGAGCACAAAATCAGAACTTTTAGAAGTCGGCTCCGCTGAGGGATGTCACTACAGTGGCTAAGTGGGGGGTGGAACCCTCGTGGGACAGTGTGGTCTCAGGACCCTCGGGGTCACAGAAAGACCAGGGGTGCCTGAGTGTGACAGAGCTCCCAGGTAGTGGAGCAGGGAAGCTGGCTGCGGAGACAGAGCCAAGGTGCAGGCTCTCAGCTCGGGGTTGCCATACACCGTGATCCTAGGCACAGTTGGGCCACTGCTCCTCCAGCAGGGAGCCAACAAGCGGCAGATCCAGGGAGACTCACCTTCCTTCCCTGGGAGGAGAGGCACAGGAGCACACCACAGGGATCTGCTGGGTTTGGAGACTCCAAACTGAGTCGGGTGCCAGAGATAGAAATGCTCGGTAACAGGCTGGGTGAGCATGGAGTGCAGCCGGGGACTGGGGAGATGGGAGTGACTTAATGCTTTTCTCTGGGGATGCACTGAGGAGAGGGGCCCGAGTTCTCGGCTCCTCTGGGGCGGAGATTGGGAGGCCACCATTTTCACTCTCGGCCTCCAAAGCTATAGGGAAAGCTTGCAAGGAACAAAATCTCCTGAGAGCAAACCCAAGCAGATTACTTAGCCTGGACCGGCAAG
>NW_028023208.1:0-648 GCF_054177405.1 Leptonychotes weddellii
ATCCCTGATGAACACAGAGGCAAAAATGTTCAACAAAATACTAGCAAACCAAGATCACCACTATGCTGAAAGGATCATATACTATGATCAAGTGGGATTTGTTCCAGGAATGGAAGGAGGGTTCACACATGCACATCAATCAAAGTGATCCAACACATTAACAAAATGAAGAATAAAAATCATGTGATCATCTTGAGAGGTGCAGAGAAAGCATTTGACAAAACTTAGTATCCATTTATGATCAAAATTCTCAACAGAGTGGGTAGAGCGGGAACATACCTCAACATGATAAAGGCCACCACATATGACAAGCCCACAGATAACATTATATCCAATAGCGAAAAGTTTCAGCTGTTCTTTTTTCCTCTCATACTCCACTGACCGAGCCAGCCGGGTGACCTGAATTATAGCATCTTCCAGTGCTCGTTTTGAGAAAGGCTAAAGTAATTTAATTTAAAGTAATTTAATCTATGATATTTTGAGGGCTATGTATATTTGGTAAACTTAGAAAGAACACAGACCTCAGAGACACACTCAGGTCTGTATCTGGTTCTAATATTTACTATGACATTGAGCAAGTTACTTCTTTTTTGACTATTTTATTTATCTGAGATAGAGGCCGACAGAGAGTTGGGCACAGGTAGGGGG
>NW_028023209.1:0-648 GCF_054177405.1 Leptonychotes weddellii
AGAAACATACGGTCATAAAATGACGATGTTTGCAATAACCCATGATTGGAAATCTTTACATCTTAGAATTTTCCATATATTTCTGATGAGCTGACAAATTTAGGAATAATGGGAGTTGTATTGTTTATTTTAATTTTAGCAGCAAAACTCATCCAGTGAAACCTTTGAAAGACAACAATAACAACCACAAAAGACATCCGATATATAAAAAGACAGTTCTTGGGGCACCTGGGTGGCTCAGTTGTTAAGCGTCTGCCTTCGGCTCAGGTCATGATCCCAGGGTCCTGGGATCGAGCTCCGCATCGGGCTCCCTGCTCAGTGGGAAGCCTGCTTCTCCCTTTCCCACTCCCCCTGCTTGTGTTCCCTCTCTCACTGTCTCTCTCTTTCTCTCTGTCAAATAAATAAATAAAATCTTTTAAAAAAATAAAAAAAATAAAAAGACAGTTCTTGCTAAAACAAGAACATGATAAGATAAACAGAATCATTTCCTGATAGATGGCAGCCTGGGCCAAGGGTAGCAAAGTCAAATGCCTAGTAATGTTTAAATGAATGGGAAAGATCAAGTCTAAGGCAACCGAGTCATAAAGACAGGGCTGTGTTACAAGATCTTTTGCTTTTTTTTTTTTTTTTTAATTCTTATGTTAATCC
>NW_028023210.1:0-648 GCF_054177405.1 Leptonychotes weddellii
ACACTTAATCTCAGGAAACAAACTGAGGGTTGCTGGAGTGGTGGGGGTGGGAGGGATGGGGTGGCTGGGTGATGGACAGTGGGGAGGGTAGGAGCTATGGTGAGCACTGTGAATTGTGTAAGACTGATGAATCATAGACCTATACCTCTGAAACAAATAATACATTATATGTTAAAAAAAAAAAAAAGAAGATAGTAGGAAGGGCGAAATGAAGGGGGGGAAATCGGACAGGAGGATGAATCATGAGAGACTATGGACTCTGAGAAATAAACTGAGAGTTTCAGAGGGGAGGGGGTGGTGGGATGGGTTAGCCCGGTGATGGGTATTAAGGAGAGCACATATTGCATGGAGCACTGGGTGTTATACGCAAACCATGAATCATGGGACACTACATCAAAACTAATGATGTTATGTATTGTGACTAACATAATAAAATAAAATAAAAATAGTGTTACATGTCTTTTGTAGTATATTCTATGAGAAGTCTGAAGGTCTTATTTTTGTTCCTCTATAAGTAATGTGTCTTTCCTCTCTGGTTGCTTTTAAAATTTTCTTTTTACCAGCTGTTTTCATCAGTTTGGTTATGATGCACCTTGGAGTGATTTTCTCTGTGCTTATACACTTTGAGATTTGTGATGTCTGTTGAGA
>NW_028023211.1:0-648 GCF_054177405.1 Leptonychotes weddellii
ATGCTAATTACCCATTTTAAGTGTACAATTCAATTATTTTTGACATATCAATGTTTTGCAATCATTAGCACAATTTGAGAACATTTTCATTACCCCCAATAAGAAACCCTCTACCCATTAGCATTCACTACCCATTTCTCCCTAACTGCCCTGCCCCCCAACCCCGAAGGCAACCATCAATCTTCATTCTGTCTTAATGGATTTGTCTGTTCTGGATATTTCATATAAATGGCATCACACAATATATGGTCTTTTGTATGGGGATTCTCTCACAGAATGTAATATTTTTAAGGTTCGTTCATGTTGTAATCTATCAGTAGTACATTCCTTTTTATTGCCAAATGCCATTCCACTGTATGGATGGACCACATTTTGTATATCCACTCCTGATGGACATTTAGGTTGCTCCCACCTTTTGGCAGTTACGAATAATGCTGCTATGAACACTAGCATACACGTTATTATGGAGATGGAGGTTTTCATTCTATCTAGGAGTGTCATTACTGGGTCATACAGTAACTATGCTTAATATGTTTTTATAATATCATTTTGGGTTTGTTTTGTTTTGTTTACATCTCCAGTATGCATTTGCCCACTCCCCATAAAGTCTCAAAAAGTGAAGAACTTACCCGTGGGGGAGGAAAAAAG
>NW_028023212.1:0-648 GCF_054177405.1 Leptonychotes weddellii
CTTTTTTCCTCCCCCACGGGTAAGTTCTTCACTTTTTGAGACTTTATGGGGAGTGGGCAAATGCATACTGGAGATGTAAACAAAACAAAACAAACCCAAAATGATATTATAAAAACATATTAAGCATAGTTACTGTATGACCCAGTAATGACACTCCTAGATAGAATGAAAACCTCCATCTCCATAATAACATGTATGCTAGTGTTCATAGCAGCATTATTCGTAACTGCCAAAAGGCGGGAGCAACCTAAATGTCCATCAGGAGTGGATATACAAAATGTGGTTCATCCATACAGTGGAATGGCATTTGGCAATAAAAAGGAATGTACTACTGATAGATTACAACATGAACGAACCTTAAAAATATTACATTCTGTGAGAGAATCCCCATACAAAAGACCATATATTGTGCGATGCCATTTATATGAAATATCCAGAACAGACAAATCCATTAAGACAGAATGAAGATTGGTGGTTGCCTTCGGGGTTGGGGGGCAGGGCAGTTAGGGAGAAATGGGTAGTGAATGCTAATGGGTAGAGGGTTTCTTATTGGGGGTAATGAAAATGTTCTCAAATTGTGCTAATGATTGCAAAACATTGATATGTCAAAAATAATTGAATTGTACACTTAAAATGGGTAATTAGCAT
>NW_028023213.1:0-648 GCF_054177405.1 Leptonychotes weddellii
TAATGCAATATATGTTAAGAAAGAAAAAAAAAGAAGAAGATAGCAGGAGGGGAAGAATGAAGGGGGGGAAATCGGAGGGTTAGACGAACCATGAGAGATGATGGACTCTGAAAAACAAACTGAGGGTTCTAGAGGGGAGGGGGGTGGGAGGATGGGTTAGCCTGGTGATGGGTATTGAGGAGGGCACGTTCTGCATGGAGCACTGGATGTTATGCACAAACAATGAATCATGGAACACTACATCTAAAACTAATGATGTCATGCATGGGGATTAACATAACAATAAAAAAATTAAATAGGTAATATGAGCCTGGCAGAAAGAGCATTAGCTCAGAAACAAATCCAATTTAACCTGTATTATGGAGTAAATGTTTGTGTCCCCCACTCCCAAATTCATATGTTGAATTCCTAATTCCCAGTGGTTTGGCGTTAGGAGAGGCGTCCTTTGAGAGGTACTTAGATTTATATGAGGTCAGGAGGACAGAACCCCATGATGGAACTAGTGCCCTTGCCAGAGGAGGCCAGAGAACTAGCTCTTTCTCTCTCTGCCCCGTGTGGATACAGTGAAAACAGCAGGTGGGAAACCAGGAAAAGGGTTCTGACCAAGAAGCTAACCTGCCAATATCTTGATCTTGGACTCCCCTGCCT
>NW_028023214.1:0-648 GCF_054177405.1 Leptonychotes weddellii
GATGGGGAAGTGGGGGGCTGCGGCTCCCAGGACTGGGAAGGGATGGGATGACCCCAGGGCACTGGCTGGAGGGGCCCTTTCCTGGGACGGGGACCCCGCACCATGGGCAGCGTGGGGTTCCCGTGGGCGAGAGCCCCCTGAGGGTGTGACCAAGGCTGTCTTGCCACTGAGGACCCAGCCCCCAGCCCCGCCCCCACCCACAGGGGGGAAAGGATTACTCACTCACTGTGACTCCTCCAGGGGCGGGGCTGAGGGTGGGTGAGAGAGGGAGAGTCCCAGGACCCTCAGGCTGGGTCTGGGTGGGCACAGCTTGCCGGTGGGATTTAAGCCCCAGGTTCTGTGGGCCGAGCCTCACACGCAGCAGCCAAGGAGTGGGAGGATGCAGGAGCCATACCCTCCCGCAGGTGCGCCTGGGCTTACCTGAGCGGCCTGGGCCGGGGCGGGGGGGGGGGGGGGTTGTCGGCTGGCCGCTGTGGCTGAGGCTGGGGAGGCCCCCTGTCCGGGTGGGGGGGTCCCACCCTGGGCTGTGGGGACTTCTGTGGAGCTGGGGCGTGGACTTAAATTCTTGGGGTGGGCTGAGCAGAGGGCCTGGTGGGCACTGGCCCCCTGCAAGTGTGAGGGAGGCTTTGGCCGTTGGTGGGAGGGGCT
>NW_028023215.1:0-648 GCF_054177405.1 Leptonychotes weddellii
TTTTTTTTTTTTTAAGATTTTACTTATTCATTTGAGACACAGAAATACAGAGAGAGCATGAACAGGGGGAGAGGCAGAGGGAGAGGGAGAAGCAGGCTCCCCGCTGAGCCAGGAGCCCGATGTGGGGCTTGATCCTGAGCCCAAGGCAGACGCTTAACCATCTGAGCCACCCAGGCGCTCCAAAAGGAGTCAAATTTAGAGGCCAGGGAAGAATGCTGTCTCTTTGAAAATAGTGTGGAAAATTTTTGGATATAGATACATTGGCCTTCAATAAGAATGACTGTTTCTTTTTTTTTTTTTTAATTTTTTTTGTTATGTTAATCACCATACATTACATCATTAGTTTTTGATATAGTGTTCCATGATTCATTGTTTGTGCATAACACCCAGTGCTCCATGCAGAACGTGCCCTCTTTAATACCCACCACCAGGCTAACCCATCCTCCCACCCCCTCCCCTCTAGAACCCTCAGTTTGTTTTTCAGAGTCCATCGTCTCTCGTGGTTCGTCCACCCCTCTGATTTCCCCCGCTTCATTCTTCCCCTCCTGCTATCTTTTTTTTTTTTTCTTAACATATAATGTATTATTTGTTTCAGAGGTACAGATCTGAGATTCAACAGTCTTACACAATTCACAGCACTCACCATAG
>NW_028023216.1:0-648 GCF_054177405.1 Leptonychotes weddellii
TTGGTTAAAAAAATAAAAATAAAAGATTATTGGTAAACTGGAAATTTACATTTTTCCTACCACAGATTATTACTTACAAAGGGAGGAAGTACCTTTACCGTGGACAATGTTAGTGCAGCCTTGGCACCAGGATTTTGTGCACATGTTTGAAGTGAGATTACTGAGCCTTTCTATGAAATTGCTTCTTTTTTATAAGCCAGAACAGAATTAAAATCTAGCAAAAAGAGACCTTATTACATATTCCAGTCTCTGAAGTCAGATTGCCTGTTGTTCTCTTTCCCTGCCAAGTGTGGTTTAAGAAGTAGGTTAGAGTAGTAATAAGAGCATGGTCTCTGGAACCAGCCTGCACAAGTTGAAATCCCAGCTCCTCTATTTCCAGCTGTGTGACCTTGGTTTAATTCCTTAAGTGCTTAGTGCCTCAGTTTCTTCATCTGTACGATCAGGATAATAGTAACACCTACTTCATAGCATAGTTATGAGGATTTAATGAATTAATATATTTTTTCCAAATTTTTTTTTGAAGTATAGTTGACATACACTGTTATATTAGTTTCAATCTGAGTTATGAGAGATAACATTACCAGTAATAGAACAAAATGACATCATGTATCCTAATGTGATGCACTGGTAAAGGATACCACCTCACCA
>NW_028023217.1:0-648 GCF_054177405.1 Leptonychotes weddellii
ACTGGGTGTTATGCACAAACAGTGAATCATGGAACACTACATCTAAAACTAATGATGTAATGTATGGTGATTAACATAACAATAAAAAATTTTTTTAAAAAGGAAAAAAAAATAGTAATTCAGCGATATTCATTATACAGCCATTTCTTAGGAAAATCTATGACCACAATATTAAACAAATCCAGTGGAGGCATTTCTGTAGAAAGCTGAGATGGTGCAGTCCAAGCATAGAGATTTCTAGTCATCTAAGTTTCTAAAAGACAGAACTTAAACAATAAATGGATCATATGTAATTTATATCATAATATTTTCCCTATATGTCTTCACTCCAACCACCTAGAAAATTCTTATTCTTCAAGAAGCTGTACAAATGTGGCTTCCTCTCTGTAGAGTCTTTTTCCACCCATAAAGAGACAATATTTATCCTTCCTCTCTAATCTTTGTGGCACCGTGTTCAAGAAAAATTACAATACTTATCACATGATAGTTCATTAGTAAATCTACCTCCCATGATAAAGTGAGAACTCCCTGGACATAGAGATTACATGTTATTCATTCATGGAACCCTAATATCTGCAACAGCACTCACAACATTATAGGAGCTCGACAAATGTCATTTGGGTAGGTTAGTGGGTAGATGAAATTTTA
>NW_028023218.1:0-10876 GCF_054177405.1 Leptonychotes weddellii
TTATGCTGACTGAAATAAGTCAATCAGAGAAAGGCATGTATCATATGACCTCACTGATATGAGGAATTCTTAATCTCAGGAAACAAACTGAGGGTTGCTGGAGTAGTGGAGGGTGGGAGGGATGGGGTGGCTGGGTGATAGACATTGGGGAGGGTGTGTGCTATGGTGAGCGCTGTGAATTGTGTAAGACTGTTGAATCATAGGCCTGTGCCTCTGAAACAAATAATACATTATATGTTAAAAAAAAAAAAAGGAAGAAGATAGCAGGAGGGGAAAATGAAGGGGGCGAAATCGGAGGGGGAGATGAACCATGAGAGACTATGGACTCTGAAAAACAAACAGGTTCTAGAGAGGAGGGGGGAAGGGGGATGGGTTAACCTGGTGATGGGTATTAAGGAGGGTACGTTCTGCATGGAGCCCTGGGTGTTATACGCAAACAATGAATCTTGAGACACTACATCAAAAACTAATGATGTAACGTATGGTGATTAACATAACATCATAAAAAAAATTTTTAAAAAGAATAAAACCTTAAAAAAAAAGAATCAGGGACGAAGACTAGTATAAGATTCTGTATTATACAATGATGCACACAAAATAGTGTATCTTTCAAATGATGGTGTATTAGCCTGGAATACAGTAATTTTAAGACATAACTTTCTAGGTTCTTTGGTGTAAGTTAACATATGAAGTGTTTTGAGCTCTCTTCTGCATAAATTAACTATATAAAATAAAGTGGTTTACCTAAAAGAAACTAGGATTTGTAATGAAACCAACAAACCTTGATGCCACTATGTACTAATTGTGTGACTGAGTCTCAGTTTTCCTTATTTGCAAAATAGGCCTAGCTTTATAAAATGTTAAGCACTTTTCAGCATAGTGTTAGGCATGGAGTAGACATTCATTTAAGTATCCTTATTATTGCTGTTTGTATTATCTGTATTATTGATCTTAACGTTTGCAAATTTTACCTTTGTATATAGCCAGAGATTGAGTTGTTTGTTTGTTTTTTAAGATTTTAGTTATTTGACAGACAGAGCACAAGCAGGGGGAGTGGTAGAGGGAGAATCAGGCTCCCCACCAAGGAGGGAGCCCGCCCTGGGGCTCAGTCCCAAGATCCTGGGATCATGACCTGAGCCGAAGGCAGACGCTTAACCGACTGAGCCACCCAGGCACCCCAAGAGATGGAATTAATCCCTCTTTTTACTTGTTTTTGCAGTTCTTGAAATATTTCTTGTTTACTCATTTATGCTAAATTAATAAGAGCAGATGTTGAGGTTCTCCTGATTTTTTTTTTTCTCCTACCAGGAAAAATACTTTCCTTAGGTGGAAACGTATAAAGAGGGTTTCAGAATCTACAGCGCCTCTTTAGGAAGGAAATTTGATCATGTAAAATACATCAGAATTAGGATGTTTACATTTCTCTTGGTTTTCTAGACAGAAATTGAAAAATTGAGCTAGTGAGATTTAGTCTGAAAGTATTATTTGTTGGTCCTGGCTATGTGATCATTATATGGAATTATGATATTTAACCATTGAACTATGTATCTAAAAATGATAGCAAGATTTAGGTAGAATGTACATTATATTAGGAAGGTGTCTTGGATACCTCATAGACCCTTGAGTTCTAAAAGAACCTGAAGATCATCTGGCCCAACCTGATTCTTTTATTTTTTTATTTTTTTAAGTAGGTTCCACACACAGTGTGGAGCCCAATGAGGAGCCTGAACTCGCGACCTTGAGATCAAGACTCCAGCTGAGATCAAGAGTTGGATGCATTACTGACTGAGCCACCCAAATGCCCCTCATCTTTCAGCAGACTCTTATCTAAAATTTCTGTGACAGATGGCTTTCTAGCTTTCATGAGCTATTTTGAGAGGCAGCCTGTTTCATTATTGGACATCTCTAATTATTAAAGTTCTTCCCCATTTCTGATCCAGGTTTACCTGAGCAACTTTTTGTTGTTCCTAGTCCCATTCTTTGGAGTGATCCAGAGTAAGTCTAATCCTTCTTGACACTGGAAGATAGAGATAGCTCTTTATGCCCTTGTCTTCAAGTTAATCCTTCAGTGTTCAGATTACATGGCTAATTGACCCCTCCAGAATACAGCTTATTAGAAGTCTCTCTTACAATACATCCTCCTTAGAAGAATTCTACCACTGTACTGGGAAAGTACCTATTATCACTATAAACCTTTGTGAATTTTTATTTTATTTTATTTTATTTGAGATGAGTTGTAACTGATGATGTTTTTATTCTGAAAGGTTTATTTTCTATTTCTATTAAATTCACTATTTATTTGTCTTAGTAGGGTTTTAGTTCTTTGGTCATTCCTCGTGTGGTATTTCTGAGTTTATGGGTAAAAGTCTGCACTGAGCAGTCAGGAGGGGCCAAGTTGTTTTATTTTTGCGTTTTTGTGCTCATCAGTATGATTTACATTCCTAAATTATCATTTTTTGTGGGGCGTTCTGATTGGATGGGGGCTGGTGGTGCGGCCCATGAAAGAATTCACCCAAGGCAGAGCAGAAGAGGTAGAAGTTTATTGAGTACACTGCAAGGGAGCAGTGGACAGGACAGCAAAGGAGAGACTGTCTGCCACAAGGTGGTGGTGAGAGGTTATAGTTGGTATGAGAGAATATGAGATGTATGGAATTACACCTTGTTTGGTAATCTTAAGAACTATGCCTGGTTGTAAGTGACCCATTGGTTGGTTAGGACCTGTGGCTTAATGAGCCGGTTTGTGTCAGCTTGGTAGTTGCTGTGGGCCCTTTTGCCTTGCTCAAGTTTCCATTGCTCAGGCCTGTTGCCTAAAAGCAGCCTCTACAATTTTGGTAGTTGTTTACATTCAGCTTTGTAGTATTACTATTTCATGTTATTTTTACTTAAATCTTACTGCCAACAGTATTTTCTACTCCTTTCACCATAAAACACAGAAGTCCTTCATATATTTTTGCAACGATGGGAGGTGTTTCATGTTTCTTCTAATTAATACAATTCTTAAGTTTTCTTTATTTTTCTTTTTATTTATTTATTTTTTATTTTTTAAAGATTTTATTTATTCATTTGAGACGGAGCGAGCACAAGGAGGGGGAGAGGCAGAGGGAGAGGGAGAAGCAGACTCCCTGCTGAGCAGGGAGCCCGATGTGGGGCTCAATCCCAGGACCCTGGATCATGACCTGAGCTGAAGGCAAATGCTTAACCAACTGAGCCACCCAGGTGCCCCTCTTTTATTTTTTTTAAAGGTCTTATTTTTAAGTCATCTCTACACCCAAGTGGGACTCGAACTCATGACCCTGAGATCAAGAGTTACACACTCTACCGACTGAACCAGCCAGGCGCTCCTTAAGTTTTCTAAACAGAATCCTTTTAAGACATAAAGACGAACCTTTAAAAGGTTTTATTTTTTTATGAGAGAGAGAGAAAGATAGCATGAGCATGAGCGGGGTGGGTGGGAGGAACAGAGGGAGAGGGAGAAGTAGACTCCCTGCTGAGCAGGGAGCGTGGCTCCCAGGACCCTGAGATCATGACCTGAGCCAAAGGCAGGTGTTTAACCAACTGAGCCACCCAGGCGCCCCTCCTCAAGACCTTTTGAGCACACACATGCTTTCCTATACTTGTTTCTTGGTTGTTGTTTCAGATGGGGGAAATATTCTATTTTTATTCTAATTAAAATTTGACTCCTGTCCTACGAATTTTTTTGAATAATAGTCGTCAGTATGTTACTGAACACTACTATATATGAGATGTTTTGCTAAACACTTTACTTACTGTATAATATCTTATAAGTAAATAAATTTAATAACAACTCTGTGAGTTGGGTACTACTGTTATTCCCATTATACTGAAGAGGAATTTAAGACGGGTTGAATAATTTGTCCAAGGGCATGCAGCTGCCAAGTGGCAGAACTGAGACTCAGACCCAGGCAGTCTGACTTTTGGAGCCTGTGCTCTCAGTGACTGTATTTATAACTGTTTACTTTCTGATAAAACAATTGTAAAAGGGCTGTCTTGTGTTATTACTGATGTAGTCCTTTCTATCAAAATATGCATGGAAGATTTTTGTTTTTAAAATATTTTTAATATTTAAATATTTTCAGTGTTTTAGGTCTATATGATTTAAAATGTGCAGTGTCCCCAGAGGCCACAAATAATTACTAGATATTCTGACTTTAATTTAGCTTTCATTTGGGACCTTATGGTAGAATGATTTCTGGGGAGTTATTCACTCCTAATTTTTATGCAAGAATCATCTCTGAAGCCAGTAGAAATACATAGTACCTGAGACACAGTAGACAATTCAAAGACTGCATCTCTGATTATGTGGGCAGCTTATATGAAATCACTTATGGCCAAGTGTAATCTTTTATATTTCATCATTTCACTGCTTGTAAGTTTGGGCCAGAGGTTCTCAAAGCACCCTGTGGAGGTCCCTGAGAATCTTTGAAGAAGTACATGAGGTCACAAGTATTTCATGATAATAGTAAGATATTAATTTTCTTTTTCTTTTTTTTTTTTTTTTTAAGATTTTATTTATTTATTTGACAGAGAGAGACACAGCGAGAGAGGGAATACAAGCAGGGGGAGTGGGAGAGGGAGAAGCAGGCTTCCCGCCAAGCAGGGAGCCCGATGCGGGGCTCGATCCCAGGACCTGGAATCATGACCTGAGCCGAAGGCAGACGCCCAACGACTGAGCCACCCAGGCGCCCCATTAATTTTCTTTTTCACTCTCAGTCTCTCACAAGTTATAGTGGGGTGTTCTAGAGGCTACATACCATGTTACACAACAGACTGAATGTGGAAGCAGATCTGAGAATCTAGCCATCCTACATTAAAATTGCCATTCTCCTCACTAAATTTGTATGATTTTGGAAAATATATTTTTCAAAAACTATTATTTATATTATCATATAATGGGTTTATTGTTTTTAAAAAATGAACAAATATTTGGAAATTCTTTTTTTTTAAAGGATTATATTTGAGAGAGAGAGAGAGAGCATGAGCAGGAGGGAGGGGCAGAAGGAGAGGGAGAAGCAGACTCCTCACTAAGCAGGGATCCACGTGGGGCTGGTTCCCAGGACCCTGGGATCATGACCTGAGCCGAAGGCAGACGCTTAACCGACTGAGCCACCCACGTATCCCCATTATTTGGAAATTATTAGTTTGAGCTTCTCATTCAGTAAATACCAATAGATAGACCCCATGTAAACAAAAGCTCTTTGGGGGTCGTCAAAGACTAAAGAGGGGTCCTGAGACCAAAACCTCTGAGCACTTCTGTTTAGATTAGTTGTATCATATGATAGTAAAGAAAATCTTGATAGAGAAGTAAAAATCTAGAACATATTAAAAAATTTTAAAAATTAAATGAAGCATTTTTATTTCTTACTAAATACTTCTCTTTTGAATTGTGTAAGCAGGAGACTGGAACCTACTGAACGACCTCTGCAGATTGTTTATGATTACTTATCCAGGCTGGGCTTTGATGACCCTGTGCGCATACAGGAAGAGGCAACAGATCCTGACCTTGGCTGTATGCTTCGATTTTATGGTGGTAAGAGTTTATCAGTGGCTTTGTGAATGTGTTTAACTACTTCACTAAGTTGATCATTTGTGCCTCTCCCTGTCTTCAGCTTTTAAAAGTATTTTAGCAAATGGTGTTTTTAAGCCAGTTAACTAATGTGGTTAAAAAAACAACAAAAACAAGAAGGTGGGGTATAGTTAAGGGAAGACTTAAAAGTATTAGCCAAAATACATTCCCTTCTTTATTTTTGTTCTTCTTGTTTTTTTTTTACTTACTAGAATCATTTTATCCCTTTGTCACAGAGTCTTGATCAAATCATGCTTTAAAGGATCAATTTTACTTTCAGGTTCCTTATAAAAACCACCGAGTTCTGGATAGCTCAAGAATGTTGAGAGCTAGGTGGTCATTAATCATACATGACTTGACATTTGATGAATACATTTGTCAAATCTATATATTATTAAATTTAGTGGGCTTGAAATCTAGGATTTTTTAACTTTCCCTTCTCTTTTGGTGCATTTTTCCCCCCCATCAACTGTTTTTCACCTGATCACTTCAGTAATAAAATTAGACTTACTAAAACTAAATACTTTCTGAATATTGCTTTGCAAATATACATAGTCTACTAATACTACTACTATTGAGTACTGTTGACTGTTTACTGTGTGCTTTTATGCTTGTGAATTACCCAGTTTGTTACAACCACCTTATGCCATAGAACTATTATCTTATTTAGCAGATGAGAAAACTGAGACAGAGAAGTTAAGCAACTTGTTCAAGGTCATACAGCTAGTAAGTGAGAGAGCCATTTAATACCTAACAATTTTGAATTAATATGACCCACTTATCAAACAATTGAACTAAAACTAAATGATTAGTGTATGTAGGCAAAGTCATTTATTGAAATTCCCTGCTCTCATTCCTTAGATTATTGATTAAATTTCTGTATACTTCTTTTGTTGTTGTTGTTTATTTATTTTTAAAGATTATTTATTTATTTATATGACAGAGAGAGACACAGTGAGAGAGGGAACACAAGCAGGGGGAGTGGGAGAGGGAGAAGGAGGCTTCCTGCTGAGGAGGGAGCCCGATGTGGGACTCGATCTCAGGACCCTGGGACCATGACCTGAGCCGAAGGCAGATGCTTAACGACTGAGCCACCCAGGCACCCTGTTGTTTATTTTTAAGTAATCTCTACACCCAGTGTTGGGCTTGAACTTACCACCTGAGATCAAGAGCTCTACTGACTGAGCCAGCCAGGCACCCCTCTGTATACCTCTTGATAGAACTCTTATGACACAGTGTCACAAGCCAGCTTCATTTAATGCACTTCACAAAAGATTTTATGTTTAATTTTTCATCATTACACTATTTTGTGACATGTTGTTCCTTAAAAGTTGGTTTTGTTTTATTTCCATTGATTTCTCTTCGTTGCTAGTTCATGGAAGGAAAATAGTTGCTAGATTGAAATTAAATAGGAAAATCCATGGGGCGTCTGGGTCCAACTCTTGATTTCGGCTCAGGCCATGATCTCAGGGTTGTGAGATTGAGCCCTGTGTCGGGTTCCATGCTAGGCATGGAGCCTGCTTAGGATTCTCTCTCTCCCTTTCCCTCTGCCCACCACCCCCCCTTAAAAAAAAATTAAATAGGCACATCCTTTAAGATTAATTTGAGGAGCACTGTCCATTTAAACCTATAAAACTTGGGTTAAAAAAAGAGCAACTTGGAGCAGTAACATGCTCCTTTTGTGAGTGTGGTTGAAAATGACTTCTTCATTATATGTTTTATTCTAAGGTGAAAGTTGAGCCTTAAAGTGCCAGCGAGCTCATTTTGAACCATTGAGATTGCATTTGCACTCAGTTGTATATTGCACAACTGTTGGCCCTGATACATTAATCTTTTGCACCACCTGATAAACATGATAGCATGCCCAGGATCTTCATGTACTCGTAAGAAGATATTTCTAGTAGAGTCTAAAAGAGTACTAGTTTGTAGTTCTTACTGTGTTTTTGAGGGGAGGAGGTCTTTAACAGAGAACATTTCCAAAAATGGGCTCTATTAATTTAGAGAAGCTAGTATAATTTGAGTGAGAAAATTGTGTTTGGGAAAGAGGTTTTTAAAGCTAATTATTTTTGAAACTAGATGGTATGTATATATGGCACCAAAAACAAAAGTAAAAAAAAATATCAGTGTATTAATTATCTATTGTCTATGTAATGAATTACCTCAAAACTTAGTATATGGGAGTGCCTGGGTGGCTCAGTTGGTTAAGTGTCTGACTCTTGGTTTTGGCTCAGGTCATGATCTCAGGGGTTGTGAGATTGAGCCCTGCATCAGGCTCCATGCTCAGTGTGGAGTCTGCTTGAGATTCTCTTCCTCTCCCTCTGCTCCTACCCCCACCCATGCGCTCTTTCTCTCTTTCTCTAAAATAAATAAATAAAATATTAAAAAAAGAACAACTTAGTATCTTATGGGGTGCCTGGCTGGCTCAGTTGGTACAACACACAGCTCACGTTGGGTGTAGAGATTACTAAAAAACCTAAATAAACTTAAAAACAAACTGTGTGACTTAAAATAATAATAAATATTTATTGTATAGTTTGTGTGGGTCAGAGATCTAGGAGTAATTTAGTTGGATGGTTCTGGTTTGGCTTGCATGAGATTGTATTCAGTCTGTTGGTTGAAGATGTAGTCATACAAAGGCTTGACTGAGGCTGAAAGAATCACTTCTAGCATGGCTGACTCAGATGGCTCTTGGTAGGTCTCAGTTCCTCACCAGCTTTTGACAGAGATCTCAGTTCTTCACTTTATAGACCTCTTTTTAAGGCTGCCTGAGTGTCTTCATGACATGGCTACTAGCTTCTGTCAGTGATGAGACATACAGACGGGCATGTGTACGTGCTCGTGTGCACGCACACACACACACACACACACACACACACACACACACACACGGAGGCCTCAGTGTTTTTATGACCTAGCCTCATAAGTCACCTACATTTTCACCACTTTCTGTTCAGTAGAAGTGAGCCACCATATACAGCCTACCCTATGGAGAGGGAAATTAGGCCCCACCTTTTGGAGAGAGAACTATCAAAGAATTTGTGGACATATCTTAAAACCATCACAAAAAGTATGCTTCCCTTTCACCTTTCTCCTCCTCATCTCAGTTCCTGAATCCAGAGACAACCACTGTTACCAGAAGGAAAAATATCTGTGAAATATTCTCTTAGAAGCAAATCGCTTAGTAATCAGTTTAAATATTTTATATGTAGAGTCTTTGCTAAGTTAGCTTAGTTAGAATATAGTGTTAATGAGGCCAGGGTCATAAGGGCCTAAGTTCAAACCAGTTAATGTTGCTGTGCTTGCTGGATCTCAAAGATACCCTGTACACCAAGCAGCTATCATGCAAATGTTCATTACCAGTGTTGCTGGAGAAGGAGCTCTGGGGGAAAAGTGAGTTAGTGGAATTACTGGCTCAGGGCAAATTCATGATAAAAGCTGTGGAAACATAATTGACTAAAGATGATTAGGTAGCATGATCAATCACAGATTAAGAGAACACATTAATGAACTCTTTATTTGTGTATGAGGAAAAGGAGGAGTCTAGAAGGTGTGATTTACTAGTGAAGTTGTAATTCTGGGGCTCTATAGCTCAGGTAGCATAAGTCTCAGCCTGAGCATTTCTTTCTGTACCATATTCTTTTCTTTTTTTTTTTTAAGATTTATTTATTTATTTGGGAGAAAGAAAGAAAGCATGAGCCAGGGGAAGGGCAGAGGGGGAGAGAGAATCCTCAAGCAAACTCCCCACTGAGCATGGAGCACAGTGCAGGGTTCTATCCCAGGACCCTGAGATCATGACCTGAGGCGAAATCAAGAGCTGGATGTCAACTGACTGAGCCACCCAGGCGCCCCTCTACCATATTCTGTGCACACATTGTTTAAGACAGTTTTTTCCAAAGAGCATAAGCAAAACAAATGAAGCCAGGTACAAAAGGATCACATAGTATGTTTCCATTCATTTAAAGTTCAAAACCAGGCAAAATTCAGCCATATTGTTTAGAGATGTGTGGCAGTATTACTATCTGTCCGTCAAAATCTGTTCTTTCCTTCCATAATAATAGAGTTATAGTTGGCGCATGACTGCCCAGGTACACGCCATTTCCATTACTATTTAAATATAGTAATATATTTAAAAACATTCCAGGGTGCCTGGGTTGCTAAGTTGGTTAAGTGTCTAACTCTTGGTTTCAGCTCAAGTCATGGGCTCGTGGGTCCTGAGATGGAACCAAGTCAGGCTCCATGCTTAGCAGGGAGTCTGCTTGAGATTCTCTCCCTGTGCCCTCCCCCCACTTGCATGCATGCTCTCTCTCTCTCTCTCTCTCTCAAATATTTAAAAAAAAAAATCCCCCAAAAAACTATTCCACCACCCTTATACAATTACATTTATGATTGTGCATGTCTTAGTCATATTTTTTTTTAATTAATTTATTTATTTGAGAGAGCGAGAATGAGAGAGAGAGTACATGAGAGGGGGGAGGGTCAGAGGGAGAAGCAGGCTCCCCGCTGAGCAGGGAGCCCGATGCGGGACTTGATCCCGGGACTCGATCCTGGGACTCCAGGATCATGACCTGAACCGAAGGCAGTTGCCTAACCAACTGAGCCACCCAGGTGCCCTGTCTTAGTCATATTTTATATGCATATTTCACATTTGTAATCATTGTGTCCATATATTTTTCCTTTGTAAAAAATTTAGTTTTAATTACACAAGTAAGATGTGGATACAGTCTCATTATCTATAGTATTTCAGTCTCTTATAATCACCTCCCAGGTCTATTCACTGCTATCAACTTGGTGTATATCTGTTCAGAATTTTCTAACTTATATTCATATCTAATATGTATTTGTAGAAATATATTTTATTTATATAAATGGTATTATTTACTGTGGTCTTCATGCTTTTTCACTCAACCATATGTTTTGGAGATATTTCCTTAGCTATCTTCTATATGCATTCCTCTAAGTTGCATAGTATTGAATATCATGTGTGTATTATAATTTATGTAACCATTTCGCTGGTGATAGATATTTACAGTATTTCCAGTTTTGACTGTTGCAAACAGCATTATAGTAAAATTTCCTCTTTGTGCCACTATGTTTCCTCAGAGTAGATCTCTAAAAACGAAATTAATGGGTTGTAGAATATTTGCATTTAAAATATTAATACTACTGCAGAATAAATATATATCCCATCAGTATATTAAAGTACCTCTTTGCCCACAATTTCATTTTTTAATATTATTAGCATTTGAAATTTTTACTAATCTGATAAATAAAATGATGGTTTCCTTTTTTTTT
>NW_028023219.1:0-648 GCF_054177405.1 Leptonychotes weddellii
TAGGATGTTGGGACGAGTGTATGGAGCGGGGAGTTCTAATGCAGTTAATGGGCTCCTACAGCTCTGTTAGAGTATCATGTTCTCACACGATGGAGTTGTTGACTGATTCTTGTATAATTTATAAAATCAGCAGCTTGGATGTGCAGGGCCCCCTCGGCTGAGTACAACAGCCAGTTGATGAGTTGAAGAGCCCGGACGTTAGAGGGCGCAGCAGCAAGTAAACTGTCTAATTCTCTGAGGAAGCAGTTAACTGTGTGAGTAAAGCAGGAGGGCTTCCTAGAGGAGGTGATATATTTGAAGTAGGACACCACAGAGGAGTCCTTTCGGTAATGGAGAAACCATACACAACGATTGAAGCTGTAAAAGAGCACGGCTTGTTCGGGAAAGGGGAGAAGTTCAGCAGGTAGAATTTGTGAAATGTCACAGGGGCGGGAAATGACATGACTTCATTTGGAAACATATGTCGAGGCAATTCATTTTCTCCCAGCAATATGTTTGTGAAGTTTTTTTATGTGCCAAGTTAAGTATTAGGAATATAAAAATCAGTAAGACCTTATGGTCTTTGCCCTCAAATACCGTATAAAGGAGTACATGGAGATCGGTAGACGAGGCGTGTGCAGAAGTTTTAAAAGTGTTTGAGGGGCGCCT
>NW_028023220.1:0-648 GCF_054177405.1 Leptonychotes weddellii
CTGATACCATGTTGAAAGATAATAAGATTTTGAAGTTCTGAACTTTACATGAAAATGGGAACATTCCCATTGTGAATGAGATGCTAAACAGAAGTCCTCTTTAAGGGAACAATGGGCATTAGAATAAATTTTCAATACCCTTCTTCCCGAATTCTGTTTTAAGAAATGTTGAAAACAGTGTGAAATTTTTATTGTACTAATTAAAAACACACCCAGGGAAACTCAGTAAGTATATATAAATAAATATGTATGTGAAAATCACTCATGTGTGCATTTACTTGCTGAGGTCCATCTAGTATATAGATAGGCAGAGAGCTAGACAGATCAATAGGCAGATGGGCAGATGATAGGGAATATTACTAGCAATGCTACTGATTTCCCTCTTGTTTATCATCAGGATCTTTGATTTTCACTACATAGAATTTCTAATCCTTTTTCAGAAAGAAACAATAAAATGTGGACTTCTCTGAATTAAGAGTCCACTGACAGGATCATATCTTAAAAATCTTATGTACTATTTAATACCTAGTTTGGGTATAAAAAAAATCTTGAATACTATGTGGATGAGAATTGGAAATGTCCAAAATCAAGAAAATGGAAAAGAAACAAGTATTCACAATATTATGGTCAAAACCGAAATCATTTTAA
>NW_028023221.1:0-648 GCF_054177405.1 Leptonychotes weddellii
ATGACCTGAGCCGAAGGCAGATGCTTAACCGTCTGAGCCACCCAGGTGCCCCTATGTTTTGCTTTTAATAGATGCTGTTAGATCCATTTTCCAAAAGACTATAACAATTCCCATTTTTACAGGTAATGTGTAAAAATGTCCCTTTGCCCTCCCCTCCACCCCCAGGTGTTCTCTCCCTAAATTTTCCTGTTTTTTTTTTTAAAGATTTTATTTATTTAAGAGAGAGCAGGAGCACAAGAAGGGGGAGAGGCAGAGGGAGAGAGAAAGGGAGAAGCAGACCCTCTGCTGAGCAGGGAGCCTAATGCGGGGCTCAATCCCAGGCCCCTGGGATCATGACCTGAGCTGAAGGCAGATGCTTAACCGACTGAGCCACCAACGTGTCCCTAAATTTACCTGTTTGTTGGATGAAAGTGGCATCTCATTTTTATTTCTCCAACTACAACTGAGTTTGATTACATTTTCCTGTTTAGAGGCCATCTGATTTTGTTCTTCTGTGACTTGTTTATTCATGTTCTTTTTGTCTTTTGGGTTGTTTTTTCTTACTGATGTATAAACTTGCTTTGTAATACAGGTATCAACTCTTATCAGTCATCTGCCTTGAAAATTTGTTTCTAAATCTTGACTGTTTATGGGAGCTTTTTTTTTTTT
>NW_028023222.1:0-648 GCF_054177405.1 Leptonychotes weddellii
AATTTTAGGATTGTTTGTTCCAGCACTTTGAAAAATGTCATTGGAATTTTGATCGGGATGGCATTAAAGGTATAGATTGCTCTGGGTAGTATAGACATTTTAACAATGTTTATTCTTCCGATCCATGAGCCTGAAATGTTTTTCCATCTTTTTGTGTCTTCTTCAATTTCTTTCATGAGTGTTTTGAAGCATCATGACTTTTAAAGAGAACTGCAAGTTCCTTACAACTAGGGTGACCATCTGCTCAGGTTTGCCCAGGGATCCTGGTTTATTCCTGTTGTACTGGCTTAATTACTAACAGAAGGCTCTTTCATTTTCAAAAGTGTCCTGGCTTCAGCAATAAATTATATGGGCATCCTTCTTAAGAAAGAGAAACCCCAGGAAAGTACACAGGTCATGATAGGAATAAGGGTCCTGTCCTTAGAGTAAGTGGGTGGCAGCAGGTGATATTAAGCCAGTCACTGAACTGCTTCCTTGGGTTTCAGTTTCTTCCGCAGTATATCGGAAGACTCAGTTTCCCTCCCTTCCTTGCTTTTTGAGAATATCAAATGAAATAAGCATATACTGGGTTTTGAAAAGCAAAATGAGTTCTTTAATGTCCATGCAAATTTTTTAATCTAGTGGCAGAACAAACAAAGGGGGAGAAGG
>NW_028023223.1:0-648 GCF_054177405.1 Leptonychotes weddellii
CAAGTTCTGCCCATGGCGGCCTGCTCAGGGCCACCCTGGCAGGGTCTGGTTGTCCCCCCCGCCTTAGCTACAGTGCGTCTCCGACCCTGAGTTATCAACACCAAGGACGGGTCCGGCACGTCCCCCAAAATGGGCAGCGTGCCCTTGCCCATGCCGGACGCTTTCCTTTCCCCGTTTCAGAACATCAGGGTGAGCCAAAGAGCACAGCAGAGACTTAAGGGTCTCTCTGGACAATTGCCAGTTAGTGGGGGAGAATGGACCCCCGAGAAGTGTCCTCCTGCCCCCGCCCCGGGAGGGAGCTCCTTGGACAGGAAGTCTGGTCATGGGCCTGTTGACAGGAGCCCCCAAGGCCTGTCGCCGTGGGCTCCCTCGGCCCCCAGACACTGTCCCCACCCACTGGCATTTCACACTTCCAGATTGCCATTATTAAGAGGAGTCCTTTCCGAGAACCCACCAGACTCTCTGGGTGTTTGGAAATGAAGAAGACTCACCATCGCATCTCATGTCTCCAGAGTTCCTGGCTTTCCTTAATCTGCTTTTTATCCTTTTCACTGGTTCAACATACGTTTCTTCAAATAAAGAAAACCCTTAAAGTCTGCTAAATTTCCTTTTGGCTTCATTGACACAGAAGTGGAGCGACAGAGGGAG
>NW_028023224.1:0-648 GCF_054177405.1 Leptonychotes weddellii
GGGTGGCTCAGTTGGTTAAGCGACTGCCTTTGGCTCAGGTCATGATCCTGGAGTCCCTGGATCGAGTCCCGCATCGGGCTCCCTGCTCGGCAGGGAGCCTGCTTCTGCCTCTGACCCTCCCCCCTCTCATGTGCTCTCTCTCTCTCATTCTCTCTGTCTCAAATAAATAAATAAAATCTTTAAAAAAAAAAAAAAGAAAGCAGAGTGGAGATAGCTGGTTGGGGGGTGGGCAAGGGTCAACACCAGTGTTAATCCCTCAGGAACCCCACAAAGCTCAGGACTGGTGACTGCAAGGTACAGGGGTCAAGAAGAACACTGTGCCTGGAGGAGGAAGGAATTGGGGTGAAGAGGAGAGCCCACCGGTCCTCCAGCCCCATCCCTTCATAAACACCAGCGACCAGGTGCCTACCCTTCAGGAAACAACAATAACAACAACAAACCCCACCAGGGAGAGACATGCATAGTTCTAGTGATATTACAAGTCTGCAGTTGTCTCCCTGCTACTCTGGCATTTGACGAAGCCCACCCAGTTACCACATGTTTCTAAGCAGCATTTGACCCCTTCATGTATATATGTGACTTCATAATCCAGACACATCAGACGTCTGAGCAAAATTTATCCCATGTGAGGCCTATATAAAAAACATC
>NW_028023225.1:0-648 GCF_054177405.1 Leptonychotes weddellii
AAATTATAAAATATGCCAGGGGCGCCTGGGTGGCTCAGTCGGTTAAGCGACTGCCTTCGGCTCAGGTCATGATCCCGGGATCCTGGGATCGAGCCCTGCATCGGGCTCCCTACTTGGCCGGAAGCCTGCTTCTCCCTCTCCCGCTCCCCCTGCTTGTGTTCCCTCTCTTGCTGTGTATCTCTCTGTCAAATAAATAAAATCTTTAAAAAAAAAAAAAAAGGACATCCCGCCACTGGCGACAACGTGGATGGACCCTGAGGCCACTATGCCGAGGAAGGTAAGCCGGGCACAGAAGAAACACAATCACGGCACGCGGGGTCCCTTACATGTGGAATCCCAACACAACCGAACTCGCGGGAGCGGGGAGGAGCATGGCGGCTGCCGGACGCGGCCACGGGTGACCGCGGCCACTTACTTGTCCACCAGCTTCTTGGCGAAGCCGAAGTCGGTGAGCTTGATGTGACCCTCCCGGTCCAGCAGTATGTTTTCCGGCTTCAAGTCCCTGTAGACGATCTCCTTGGAGTGCAGGTACTCAATGGCGCAGACGATCTCCGCGGAGTAGAACAGCCCCGTGGTGCTGGAGAAGCGGCCCCGGTTACGCAGGTAGCTGAACAGCTCGCCGCCCGGCACGAACTCCATCAGCATGTA
>NW_028023226.1:0-648 GCF_054177405.1 Leptonychotes weddellii
GTCCGTGGGATGGCGAGGCCACAGGACTCCGACTGTCCACTCAGCAGGGCTCCCCAGCCTAATCAGGACGGGAACGCACTGGGAGGTGAGCCTGTTTCCTCCTGGCAGAGCGGAGTCAAGGATACGAGGAATCAGTGCCCGCTCCAGCCCTGTGACCGCCGTGAGGGCGTCGCTGGTCAACGCCTGCAAAAGCCTCGCGCTCACTCAGTGGACACAGGAGCAGACCGTACCCAGCGATGGGCCGCAGCGAGCCCTGGGCTTGCCCGCCCCCAGAGCCTCACTCTGATGCGGGCCTGGCCCATGCGATCGCGCCCTGGGGACGTCTGATGACTGGCGGTGGTCTGCCCACCGGGCGGGGCGAGGGCGCTGTGCGGGCCACGCTGGCAGACCCCCTGCTGGCGGGAGCCGTGGGTGCGCAAGCAGCTCAGAGCCTTCCCCGAGCTTCTCCGAGCGCATGAGAGACGGTGGCAGGGAACTGGAGCCCTCTGCCTGGCGTGCCTCCTTGAGCTTGGAGCAGCACCCCATTAGCACGGAGACCACGGGGAGGCTGTTCCCCTGGAAGCAGGCCTGTGGGCTCGTTTCAAACTTCGATTGGGGCATTTTCCACTGAAGTAAAAAGAAGCCTCTCCTTCCTTGTATTTTCACCTC
>NW_028023227.1:0-648 GCF_054177405.1 Leptonychotes weddellii
CCACTTTCAAGTAACATTATACTTCTTCACCAGTAATGCAAATACCTTATGGGAGTTTTCCCCATTCCTCCCTTCTGTCCTTTTTAACATTGCTGCCAATCATTTCATTTGTCCATGAGGTATAATCATTGAATATATCTTTACTATTATGTTTCTGAACAAACTATTTGCTAGAACAACTAAGAAAAATTTAAAAAAAAATTTTACCTTCATTTATTTTTTCTGTAACACTCTTCCTTTATGTAGATTTAAGTTTCTTTTTTGTTTTAAGATTTTATTTATTTATTTCACAGAAAGAGAGAGCGAAAGCAGGAACACAAGCAGGGGGAGTGGGAGAGGGAGAAGCAGCCTTCCCGCTGAGCAGGGAGCCCGATGTGGGGCTCGATCCCAGGACCCTGGGATCATGACCTGAGCTGAAGGCAGACGCTTAATGACTAAGCCACCCAGGCGCCCCTAGATTTAAGTTTCTAACCCATATTATTTTCTTTGTCTCTGAAAAACTTCTTTTAACATTTCTTGCAAGGCAGGTCTATTTGCAAGAAATTTTTTCATTTTTATTTTTCCTTCACTTTTGAAGGACGATTTCACTGGGAACATTCTAGGTCAGTATGTTTTCTTCCTTCAACACTTTAAACATTTCACTCCACT
>NW_028023228.1:0-648 GCF_054177405.1 Leptonychotes weddellii
TGAAAGTACTTTTAATATATAAATTACCACATAAATACGAGGTAGTGGTAGTGTTCATTTTTGGTAAAATGTTTTTAGAGTCTTTTCTATCTTAAGTTTTTTTTTTTTGTTGGGTGGCGGGGGGGCAGAGGGAGAGAGGTAATCCCAAGCAGGCTCCATGCCCAGCACGGAGCCTGATGTGCGGCTCGATCTCACTACTCTGAGATCATGACTTGAGCTGAAATCGAGAGTTGGATGCTTAACTACTGAGCCGCCCAGGCGCCCCTATCTTAAGCTTTTGCTTTAGTCTGGAGTTACCTTGTATGAGCACCTATGGCATACCCAACAGTACAGCTATAGGGCGGGTTCCTCTGCCCTCCGCCGCCTTACAGCCCACTAATGGCATGGCGTGTCCACACGAGGTCACTGATGGAGTGGGTACGTTCAGTAAAACATTTGTCCGCTGTTATTGAGAGGCGTCGCAGACTTTCAAAACATGTTTTTATTGAAGTCCTTCAAAAGAATGATAGATACTTCTTAGTTTTCTTACACCAAGTATACTGAGTATAGTGGGGTTTTGATTGATTTTGTTGTTTTCCACAATCAAGAGATCCACATGAAATTCAGGACGGATATATGGGGTCTCTTGTCATCCAGGTGTGAGGCATT